>NC_134861.1:69050995-69233495 GCF_049852395.1 Peromyscus maniculatus bairdii
ATTGTAAAATAAAATTAAATTAAATTAAAAAAAAGAAAAGAAAAGACGAGGCTCATGCGTATCAGCAGAGGCTCCCGCTGCTGAGAAACAAAGGGGGGCACACCAAGGGGCAACATATGGTCCCCGGTAACCAGAGCGAGTGGGCAATGGTGCTGATCCAAACACAAGCATCAGTTTGAATTTAGACCAGAGGAGAGGGGAAACAGCCCAGAGCAGGTGAAGCAGCAGCAGGCTGACCCAGGAGCCCTGGCCTGTGGTTCTAGACTGCCGGCCATGCCAAATGGAAAAGCTTCTCAAAGCCAGGCCTCAGCTCCCTTCTCAACGGTACCAGAAAACTACCCGACTCCTGGGAGGTCCTCAGCAAGTATCTGTGGAAAGACTGCATGCTAAGGCAGAGTTCAGTGTTTAAATAGCTGTGGATATTGGTATCAACCATGTCACTTCTCTGGGCCTCAGTTTGTCTCTGAAAATACCATGTGTGTGACAGAAATTCCTGATCCTACATATTCGGTCTAACCTTGTTATGGGCTAAGAGCGTCTATGGGAGTGTTCTGAGGTTAATGAGCCCTTCTTTACTGTTCTCCCAGGTGTGATCTGATGCATCCGGGATTCTGAACTGAACTCAGAGGGCGTCTCAGCATGTCACTGAATCCTCCATTGGGAAAGGAGTCGAGCCTGAAGACGTCTCACCACCATTGAGGGTCCTCCATGTGATAGCAGATTAACCATGTATGAGTAAGGGAGAGCTGGCCTGGGATGGGAACCTATGTTTTCAGGCCTTGCTTTTACAAGTCTGTGGCTGGAGAGACACAGAGAGGAGCAGGCAGGGCTGGAGCAGAGTTCAGGATGGGGGGAGGGGGCCTTCAGGATCTACGCCCAGGCTTTGGGAACAATGGAAAATATGCCACTAATTATCGTGCAGATTCTTTAAATGCTGTTCTGTGAAATCTTTGTTCTTTAAAAATGTCCGTTGAAAAAATATTAAATATAAACTGTAACAAAAAAACATTGTTATATGGAAAACAAAGGAATTTACTAAGGACATTGTTGACTTCTGCATTTTATGAATAATATTGTCAGTTATTACAGTAGGATATTTATTTTCACCAAGAGGAGTAAATGTTTATTCTCAGGAGTCCACCCAGCAGAAGGGTTCACAGAGTATCCTTTAAGTAACAGATTGTCTTACTCTGCAGTTCTCAACCTGTGGGTCACGACCCCTTCGGAGGGGCTCGAAAGACCCTTTCACAGGGGTTTCCTATGACCATCAAGAAACACAGATGTTTACATTGTGATTCATAACAGTAGCAATATTACAGTTATGAAGTAGTAGTGAAAATAATTTTGTGGTTGGGGCGTCACCACAACATGAGGAACTGTATTAAAGGGAAGGTTGAGAGCTACTGTCCTAGTGCTTACAAAATGCAATTTAATATGAAGACATTAAAATTCAAATATATGTGTGTCTATTGTAATGTCCAAAAGTGAATGGTTGACTGATTGGACCATCCTAGGTGACGTTAGTGGGCAAAGCACATGTTCTCTGGCAACCTGTGTCATCACATGAGAAAACTTGACCTTACAAAGCTACTCGGTGCCTGAACCCCTCTGCCCACAGTGCCTCCAGGACCATGGTCCATCCCAGGCTATTTCACAGCCTGTATGGACACCAAATGGGTCCTGCAAAAGCCAGGGCAATTTTACAGCTCTCAAAAGGAACATCTCTCCAGCTTTCTACTCAAATAGATGTTATTAAGCACACACACACACACACACACACACACACACACACACACACACACACACACTCAAAACCAACTTAAACATGAGAAGAATCCCTGCCCCTTAGAGGCCCAGCAACTTTTTATGATCCAGATGAAGGATTCCTGACATCTTTGGCACCAGTATGGGATGCTAGCCCGCACACCAGTTTCTCCGGTGTTTGTTCAAGACACTGTTAACTCATGGGAAATGATTCCAATCTTAGTAGGGTGGAGTTCTGAAGACAGCCCTAGGCTCCATCAGGCTTCCCATCCCTCCCTGCCTGCCTTAGCCCTGGCTGGTTGGTGTGTCCTGTTCTGTGTCATAGTCTGTTCTCAGGCCAGAGATGAAGTCATGTGATGGCTTTATAAGCTACGCAGCTGCACAATGTCAAGAGAGAGTCCCCTCCCTTTCTGGGGGAAAAATGCACTACTAAGCCATGTGCTCTGTTGGCCAGTTCTTAAGGTGCCAGGAGGAGCTTGCTTTCCAAGAGGGACCTCACGCTTCGCTAAGGCTGGTCTCCAGGCCTCCAGGCCAGGTGGCCCATGGCTTTCCTCAAGGTTCCACACTGTACAGTAGTCCCACCCTATGTAGGGCCAAGGCAAAGCAACAGTCATGGAGTTAGAGCATCCTGTGGACAGTTTCTAGGGTTTAAGGTTCCAGAGACCTGCGCTTTGAGTTTCTCCTGGTTCATTCACTACACTACACCCCAAATTTCCTGTGTCTTTCAAATGAATCAAGTAATTTCCCTCAAACACTGAACATAGCAGTCCTGCAGCAGAATTCAGTAAAGAAGAAAATGAGAAGGATGGGATGAGGATCACAGAGGAGGATACTGAAGGTCAGTCAGGTTGAAAGTGAATATGATAAATTATTGGCAGGAAAGCTAGGTTTTTAAACAGCTACCAGTGCCAGGCATGTATGAATGCAAAAGTATGAGTCTGTAGCCATTAACATTTGACTTATAACACAGCGGTATAATTTAAATCAAAAGTAGAAATGGCATCTAAAAACAAAGCAATAAAATATTGGTTTTAAATGTGTTCGGTTAGATACTTTTTCTTTTCTTTTTTTTTTTTTGGTTTTTCGAGACAGGGTTTCTCTGTGTAGCTTTGCGCCTTTCCTGGAGCTCACTTGGTAGCCCAGGCTGGCCTCGAACTCACAGAGATCCGCCTGCCTCCGCCTCCCGAGTGCTGGGATTAAAGACGTGCGCCACCAACGCCCGGCTAGATACTTTTTCTACTGCCCAGTGTATGAAAGAAACCAGTTATTTACAGGAATCCTTTAGATAGCTTTTTGAAATTAGTGTTCCCACAGCATTTGCCTAGACAAAAGGGTCCACCCTATATATTTATTCCAGAGACAACTTTCCCTGAAACACACAGAACAAAGAGAGGCTCCAAGGTGTGGATCTAGGGTTCACAGATTTGTGGTGCTCCGAAAGCTGTGGTGATTTGAGCAAGGCTGGAATGGGTAGCTGATGTCATTGTCCTCTTCTGAGTCTGAGTTAGAGGGACAAAGAAGAGTATGGTCATCCTTTTCTCTCCTCTGCATGGTGGGTCTGGTCTCCAGGTGTGCATTTCGGAGGGGGTGTGCCCTTTGCACGTACCAGATGGAATGACAGGCGGTCAGGGAGGCGGTTGGGTTAGAGAGCCTGGGAGGAACAGTTGCTTGAGGAGTGGAGATGTTTCTAGAAGAGATTGGGGTTTGAGTGAGTGACTGGATTCAGGATCTGCCGAAATGGCAGAGGGAGCTAATGTCAAGGACAGGAGAACCCTCTCTTCCCCCAGAAGCCCTCAGACATCAAAGCTCTGGTTCTTCCGTCTTCAGGCTCTGGGACTAGTGCCGGCTGTCAGATCTTATACCACTGGGTCTCCATGGTCTCAGTTCTCTTACTTAGGCTAAGTTGAACCATCATCTGTCCCAGCTTCTCAGTTTGAAGATCATGGGGTTTACGGTCTCTGTATTCATGAATCAATTCCTATCATAAATCCCATCTCTCTGTCTGTCTGTCTATATCCTGTTGATAGTATTTCTGGAGAACTACAACTAATACACCTCCGATACTGGCCTCATGGGCTCAGCTGGCCACATCTGTATCCCATGTTCTATCTGTGTTCTAGAGGTCCACTGAAGTCCTACTGGAGTTCAGACTCATGCCAGAAGAATCAGCATCCAGCAGTTGCCTGAGGATGAGCAGGAGGCAGATTGAAAGGAGTCTGTGAACTTTCAAAAGCACACACACCATCCATAAATCAGGGCTCTTGGTTTTCTTATTTAAGTGACAGGAAGACACACGGACAGCAAACATTCTCCTTGCAAGAAAAATGGGTCCACCTGATCTACCTGCAGCATTCAGTTCATGCTCAGATGAAGCACAGAAGGCTAGGTGATAAAGGCGTCTTGCTTATATCACATTTTACACTGAGGTCACATCTACAACCCTTCAAAGATGCTTAGCTGCAGGCTAAGCTGCACATGCCTCGTGGCTGGGGAGTGTGTGATAGTCTTTCTGGAGAATAGGTAGAGGTACGATCACAAGCCGAGAGATAGGAAGAACCCTAGACCCAGAAATTCTGCCATGAGGAACAATCGCAAGTAAACAGAAACCTTGTGGTGGCGACAGTTCTTGGACATGTGAGAGTTCCAGTGACAAAGAAATGCTCTAAGAATTATGGTGCCCGTGTCCATCAGAGTATTTAGCAGCCATACTTTAAAGGAGTCCATTGCAATTATTAAGTTATTCCAAGAAGAAGAGATGTTAGCAAATGAAATAATGATGCTTTTTGTAGGGTTAGACTTTCAAAAGCAGACTTTTAAAACAATATTGATCAACTTTTAGAAGGAAACTTGAAACTATAAACGATCTATACCCTGAGCTCCTAATGGAAGATAAAGACTCAGTGAGACAGATGAAGAAGCCCAGTAGGTTATGACAGTTGGAGGGAATGTTAAGATGGTCATGACTTCTGTGTCAACTGCTGATATCATTACTCTTCTTCACAGTCTTTTTACAGTTTCCAAAAACTTAAAAAAAAAAATGGAAGCATACGATTTTCAGATCATAAAGGAAAAGCTATAGGGTTTTGTTAAAGATGATAAATTTTAAGTATTTGTAATTGTTTTTGACACAACTTAATTTTAAGTTCATAAATTTAGCTTTAAATTTTTATAAGCTTTATTGAATTTGTTCTTTAATACATTAATAAAATGTATTCTGATGACTGATCTGCTGAAAGTGGCAGTTGGAAGGCTTTGGGGGAAGACAGGACCATTTGTGTAAGCAAAGAGAGTGTCCAAACAAATGGAAACTGTGTCTCCTTGTGGCTTGCAGAAGGCGACAGGAAGGTAGGAAAAGGCCAGTTGGAGATGTACACGAAGCTGCGGAGGTTGGACAGTGGGAGGCAGTGGGGGACAGGGGAGAGTCTGCAAGAGAAAACTTCACGAGCAAAGCTGAATGTGAGAAAGATGCCTGGGAAGATGGGGCAAAGACCGGGACCGGAGGCAGGTGAGCCTGGTGGGTAGGGCCAGGTAGCAGGCTCTGAGAGCCGAACCAGAAGACTTGCTCTGCTGCCTGCTGCTGTCCCTGTCACTCGGGTAGACTTCAGCTCTCTACACTTTTGAATTCACTCAGCTAGGCAAGTAAGAATCTACCACAAGTTTTTCACCAGGAGTAAATAAGAATGATAGTGGTGAATGACTTTTGACTGCTTCCTGAGGATGAGCATGACAAGGAGTGGGTTAAGTAGCAAATACACTAAGGACTCCAATGAGTCGTGCAGGAGAATGGGTACATTTGGCAGACAGTCTTAACCTCCTTGCTTCTGATCTCTGTGTGCACATCCAACCTGCAGTCAGTACTGTAAGTAGCCATCCTTAATCCACCCCACCCATATGGTCAGGACAACACATAAACGAAAGCAAACCAACACAGGGGAGAGATGAACGGCATCTTGTCTCCTGTATAAACTGAGGGCGGAAAAGGTGGTTCAATGTTTTATTCACCCAGAAAGTCAACACTAAAGAAATCATATAACGTTATTAGCAATGAATTCTGTAAGGACTGCTCCTGTTTGGATTAAAGTCACTAAAGTCTCTGGAGAAGGTGGTGGAACCTTGGAAGGGTGGGGCTCAGTGTGTCGAAGTTAGGACACTGAGAGGCGCTCTTGAAGAGAGTGTTGAGTGAGACCCGCACCTCTTTCCTCTGTGTGTCCTGGCTGCCCCAGGTGAACAGTCTTTCTCTGTCATCTGCTCCCACCATGACACACTGTGCTGCCACTGGTCCAGAGCAACCAGGCCAAGCCAGGGTGGACTGAAACCCTGCAATGGTGATCCAGAAACTTTGCTCTAGTAATCGATTTTCTTGGGTATTTTGTAACAGTGGCAGAAAGCTGAGTAACTAAGAATCTTCAAACTATTAGAGAAACATCAGAGGTCAGGACCATGGAGAGAATTTTATTCTGTTAGATAGTTGTGTTCATTACATTTTTTGTTGTTGTGATCAAACACCAGAAGAGAAGAGGAGGGGCAGATTTATTTGGCTCGTGATTTAAGATGGAACAGAGTCCATCATGGCAGAGAAGGCGTTGCAGCAGGAGCTGCAGGCAGTCGGTGTAGACAGGAAGTGGGTTGGGTTAGAAGCCTCTAGACCCAGATCAGTGACCTACTTCCTCTAATGAAGCTCCAACTCCTAACGATTGTACAACTTTCCACCAGCCAGTGGTCAACTGTTCAAACACATGGAAATCAACAGAGTTATTTTGTTTTTGCCGTGAAAGTCACGTCACCCTTCTTCATGGTGTCTGAGAGCAAGCCTATTTTTGCCTTCAAAGATTCCTTAAATAACACAAGCGGTGGAAGAGATTGATGGTAAGCAATCAGAATCATTTCTTCAGTTATTTCTGTGTATAGTAAGGGCATGACCACTCCAAGGTATGGCTGGGGGGAAGGTTCTTTTGTTTGTTTGTTTGTTTTTTTTTTGTTTTTTTGTTTTTCGAGACAGGGTTTCTCTGTGTAGCTTTGCGCCTTTTCTGGGACTCACTTGGTAGCCCAGGCTGGCCTCGAACTCACAGAGATCTGCCTGCCTCTGCCTCCCGAGTGCTGGGATTAAAGGCGTGCGCCACCACCGCCCAGGCAAAGGTTCTTATTGTAGCTATGAGGGAGAGTTCAGCCAGAGACATCTGGAAGGGTCCAAAGCAGGGAAAGAACGTAGTAGACTGAACAAGGCCAGCAGATTGGACCAGGCCACGGGAGGGAGTGATAGAGGAGGACCTAGAGGAAGATGAGAGGGAGGGGTAGGGACCAAGAGGATGCATGGATGACATGGCAGGGTTATAGGAACGAGAAGTTGGGGGGAGGGAAGTCCATGAGCTGGAGAAGTTTTGGGTAGGGGGCACAGTGAGTAGAGCTGAGAGAAGCCACCACTACTGAGGGAGCCCAGGAGGCCAAAGTGCATTTGGATATGCTAATAGGCACCACAGAGAGCCGTTTATTCTGGGTTTCTTTTGGACAGCTTCATAACAAAAGTGTAACTAGGCAGGTATGGTTGACAAGTTCTGCTATATTTTCCTTCTTTTGATTTTCTTTCTTTTCTGATTCTCTATAATGAACATGTGCTAACTGGTTACTTTTTTTTTTAGGTCAATAAAAATTTGTTTTTGAAAAATGTGCCCATAGTACTCTCATTTGGGAATTAGCGATCCATAGCAGGTAAGAACTCGAAGCAAATTATAGTCTCTGTGGGAGCTAATTTAAACTTGTCAGAGCTGTTAAATTCATTAGGTTTTAACTGACATTTAACAGCAAGGGTGGCTGGCCCAATGTAACGTACAAGGACTTGGAAAATTAGGGATAACAGCGTGCAGATTGTATTTCTGCAAAGCGTGCTTGGCTGGAGGCAGTGGTGCGTTGAGGAGAGTTCCTACGGAACGCCTTTGCGTTTTTGGTATTCTCCTTCCTGGGGTCACACTCATGAAACTAAGAGGACACACAAACTCTGTTTTGCTGGCTTTCCTCCAGACTCTTTGGGGGATCATTATCCATAAATCCTCAGACACTCTGTGCCGTAACAAAGGAGGAGACTTTCTTCTTTGCTGCGTTTCCTTGAGTTGAGAATACAACAGACTGTGTTTAGTTATGTTTCTTCAGCGTTTACAACGTGAAGCCCAAAGAAATGGTAGAACCCTCCTCCAGAGGTGTGATGCTGAACGTATTAACTAAGTAAGCCTTTTGCATTCACGGCCGGAAACCTCCACAGCCTTGTCAGACACCGAGTCAAAATACAGCAGAGGGGCCTTGCCAAACACCTCCGGGGCAAAGGTCTCTGAGGCTCTACCCACTGTAACTCCACCAAGCTCTGTTACCTGTCAGCTGCCTGGAAGACAGCACTTAATCACTTCCAGCTGGGCTGGCTCCTGAGGGTCCCTTAGCCCCGCCCCGTCTGGCCTCCTTGCCCTCCGCCTCCCTGGGAGGAAAATGTATACATCACACTGAAATCCCCTCTTAGGTCTTGGGGCTCTGAGCAGCAGCCTCAGAACAGCGTCTGTCTCTCAGCAACAGTGGACAAGACTGCCCTGCTCTGGTGGGGTGTCTCCTTTCTGCTCCGAGGCTGAGCTCTTCCTTCTCTGCCCATGCTAACGCTAACCCCTTAGAACCCTGCACACACAGGCAGGCAGAGCGCTCTGAACACAACTGCTCCCTTTAAACGCCTTCTGACATCCCCATCTCCCTCGCCTCTTATTAAGGATTGGTCCTTAGAGATAAAGGAACTCTCATCAGGCTGTGGTGTTCGTCCGGAGAGTCATCCTTCTGCCAGAGTGGCCTGGATCTGCATCAAGTCAATTGAACACAAAGCCTTGGGGACCCAGTGGATTGACACTACCAGTCAGTCCTCAGATGGGTTCTCCATAACTAAGAGCTAGGTTTCATTATTCTTTTGTAAAAGTTCCATGGAAGCCTGGAAAGGGTGGACACATTTGGTAAAATCTCTGCCCCATTTGGGCTAAACCTTGGGATGCATGGTGAGCAGGAGCAAGCACCTGAGACTGGCTAGTGGGCTGGGATTGCCAATACCAGAGCTTCTCAAAAGTAACTTTGCCTCAGAACCACCCAGAGGGTCTGTTAAAAAGGCTTGACCCTGTCCGGAGGGTGTCTGAGTCAATAGGCCGGGGGCAGTGCCTAGCACTTACATTTATGCTAGTGAGATACACCGAGGACCACCGTACTGCCGCGTGCCACGGAACTCTTGGACAAAGAATTCAGCATCCTGGGAGGCGTGAATAGGGTTGGGAGTGGGTCATGGAAATCAGAATTCAGGATCCTGGGAGGTGTGAATTTGGGTGGGAGTGGGTCATGGAAACCAGACTGACGCTTTTGAGAGCTCAGAGTCCACAGCGACGGAGGACTGACCCGAGGGCCTGCTGCGGGGCTGCTGCGGGGCTGCTGCGGGGCTGCTGCGGGGCTGCACAGGGGCTGCTGGCACCGTGCAGACAATTTGCACCACGAGGTGTTTCATTTAGGATTCCCGGATGGAGTCCTGGCAGCAAAATTGCGCTGGGAGGCCCCCTGGAGTCTGAGAGAGGGAGAGGGCGGAGAGTGATCCTTTAGAGGAAGCACAAAAGGAACTTGGAGGGTCTCAGAGACAAAGGTCAGCCACTTCCCAGACTTACTGGGAACCAGTCCTCCTATTCCCAGAACGAGAGCTGTGATCCAACAGAGGGGTCTCTAGACGTGACATTCACCAGGCCGCCGTCCTAAGCGGTTCTGGCCCCCTCTCTGCCTCTTCGCTATGGGGCAATGTGCTGCTCTGAAGGGGAGGTGCTTGAAGGACAGGTATTGATGATCACCAGAGGCCTACAATGTCCCCACCTCATCTTTCAAAATGTCCAACAAGCAGTCCAGAGAACTGGAGCCTTCCTGGGCATCCTGGTGGAGCCCGACCATTGTGACTTAAGTATGTGGAGGGCAGCTTGTTGGGGGAGGGGGAGGTATTAAAAACTGTTCTCAGCCGGGCGTTGGTGGCGCACGCCTTTAATCCCAGCACTCGGGAGGCAGAGCCAGGCGGATCGCTGTGAGTTCGAGGCCAGCCTGGGCTACCAAGTGAGCTCCAGGAAAGGCGCAAAGCTACACAGAGAAACCCTGTCTCGGAAAAAAAAAAAAAAACAAAAAAAAAAAACAAAAAAAAAAACTGTTCTCTTGCATAATGTCCTTCCAAGGAGAATGTGCCTATGCTCATTAGCGTGCATAAGGGCAGTCCAGAATTTCGCTACATGTTCCAGACACATGAGGGGAGCTTCTTCAGGACCTGGGCATTCATAACACATCAGATACTTTCCCCCCAACCCCGCCTATCAGTCTCAATGGATTCATGTGGCTTCCACTGTCCTTTGACTAATAGGCTACTGAATTAATCAGCCAGACTGACTCTGAGTCTGATTCACGTATTACTGCATTTGGGTCTCTGCCTGGATGATTCTCCAGATGTAGGAGAGGAACCTTTTTGTTGTTGTTGTTGTTGTTGTTTTGAGACAGGGTTTCTCTGTGTCGCTTTGCAGCCTGTCCTGGAACTTGCTTTGTAGACCAGGCTGGCCTCGAACTCACAGAGATCCTCCTACCTCTGCCTCCCTGAGTGCTGGGATTAAAGGCGTGTGCCACCACTGCCCGGCAGGAGAGGAACCTTTTAGATGATGTTCATCCTCGAGGTCACTTTCAAATTTTCCTTGAACACGGTGACTTAATCGCCGCTGGTCTCCACTTGGAAGTCTCACACTTCCCACCAAAGAAGGCTGGCTTTCTGTCCTTCGCCTTTGTTCTCTCCTGTTACTTCTCTTCTTAGGAGTGAAGACCTCTCCCCCACATAGACAGTAACCCTGAAGCGACCAAGGCTTATCCATCTGACAGGGAACCACACGAGGACAACTTGCATAGGTAACATGGGGGTGTGAGGCCTCAGTTTTGAGTGTCTGGGTGAAGAGGCTTTGATGGTCTATATCAGTGGTTCCCAACCTTCTTAATGTTGTGTCCCTTTAATATAGTTCTTCACGCTGTGGTGACCCCCATAAAATTATTTTCATTGTTACTTCCTAACTGTAATTTTGCAACTGTTATGAATCATAAGGTAAATGTCTATGTTTTCTGATGGTCTTAGGTGACTCCCGTGAAAGGATCATTTGACCTCCCACAGAAAGGGTCATGACTTACAGATTGAGAACCCCTGGATTATGTTGCTTGTCAACTTGACCGGATGTAGAATCACCTTGAGGATGAATCTCTGGGCGTCTCTGTGAGGGAATTTATAGATTCAGTTAGTTGGGACTCACCCTAAATGTGGCTGGCACCATCCCATAGGCCGGGGTCCCAGATGGCATGAAAAGGGGGAAGGGAGCTGAGGGGGGCATCCACTGCTCACTGCTTCCTGGGTGTAGACACAACGTGTCCAGCTACCTCTCCCACTTCCACGGCCATGACTTCCCACCATAACTCGCTCTCAAACTACAAGCCAAACAAAGGCATCCTTCCTCACACTGCTTTTGTCAAGGTCTTTTCTGATGAGGCAATAAGAAAAGTGACACAGGGCCCAGCTACAATGAGGGACACAAACGGGGCGGGAACACTCCGCCTTCCTCTTTTTCTCTCACCCTCAGCTTTGACTGTCGGAAGCCCTCGGGTTCACAACCGATATTCAGGGCATGAGAAAGAGGGTGGCTCTGTCCCCAGTCTTGAGTTTAAAGGGTAGTCCTGACTTCGCTCCAGGATGTTCTCCTTCTTGGATCAATGAGTGAGCGGTGGTTTGGAAGAGGAGAGTCCATCTCAAATCTCATTCCTCCTTTCGAAAGATGCTTACTCTCGTGTTTTGCCGGCCTCCCCCGGTGTCTATGTGTGTCACGAGAACTAGCTGCAGGTCCAGTTTGAAGGTGGAGCTTGAGCAATCTAAAGTCGGGGGTTGGCAGGCTTCTCCTACAAAGGACTGTGTGGACTTCAGACCTCATCTCAACTGCAGTTTCTCAGTTCTACCACTGTGAAGGCAAACTAGCGAGAGTGTGCCTGCGCTCCAGTCAAAGTTACTCATGGATTCTGATGTGTACATTCCACATAATCTCCAATGTCATGAAATATCTATTTAATATCTTTCAACCACTTAAAATATAAAGGCCATTCTGACCCATCTCATAGTCTAAGCTCATGATTCCTTTGTTGATATCCAATGTGAACCAGAACCTTACACATAATTAGCATCAACAGGATGGGAGATGAAGTCAGCTGGGAAGCTTTTGGACAAAGATTTACTCATGCTTGCAAAGAAGATGGAAGAGGAGACTGCTTTTTCTCCTTCTGGATGGTGTGTAGTCTGGACATGACTGCCTGGAATACCAAGGCCACCTTCCAATTCGTAATAGGATGGGTGGAGGAACAAGCCCACACCAATGCCGAGAAGGGAAGGACCCGAAGAAATTTGGTCCTTGAAGAAGTCTGAGTCAGAGTGAACAGCCTATAGCCAGACCTACAGTTGTGTGTGTTTGTAAATGTCTCTTTACTCAGCCCTTGACTTGGAGTGGCTTGCTAAATTGCTAATGCACATCCCTTGTTTTCAAATGCCACAGGATGATACCATGTTTGTGGCTTCTCACAGTAGTACCTCGTTCCTGAATAGAGTGCAGGGTGTCGAATATTCAAAGGGGAGTTGAGAAGCACACTTTCTATGTCCTGTTACCTGGCGAGACAACACCTCCCATCTTCCCATCGCTTAACCATTCTGCGTCCAGCCACCACAGCACTTGTGGTCTAGCTCCTGCTACTAACTGAAAAAATTCTCAGAGGATTCTTGAACTGCACATATGAAGGAGCAGCTAAGTGGAGCTCAGTGTGACCTTGGGTCATCCATTGGCTTACCCACCAAGGCAGAGCCCTGAGCATTTCCTCTTGGGACCTATGGCTTTAATCACTAGCCTCAAGCCCATGATTAATGTACCTTTCCAGTTAAAACTTGTCTTCCCACAGTTCTGACCACTTTCCCCTGTTCCCCTACCAGGAGCCACCCTCTCTAACGTCCCCCTTCACACAGGGCCTTGAGTACAGAAACTGGCAAGCTTTTGTTACCCAGCTTCTGACCACATAAATGGCACAATCTTACAGACTATGCAAACACGCTTGACTTGACCTTGGATTCAGATTCATCTGGGAGGTATAGCAGAATATTATTTTAGGGTGTGTTACTTTTGTTTATGGTGCATTTGTTTAACTCTGCGAAGCTGTGTTACTGTGCCTGTCTAAAACACCTAATGGTCTAATAAAGAACTGACCAATAGCAAGGCAGAATAAGTGGGTGTGGCAGGTAGAGAGAATATATAGAAGGAGAAATCTGAGAGAAAAAGGAGATCTAGCAGTTAGAGAAGAAGGAGAGCGCCAGGGCCCAGCCACCCAGCTACAGAGCAAGTCATGGAGTAAGAGTAAGATTTACAGAAGTAAGAGAACAGGAAAAGCCCAGAGGCAAGAGGTAGATGGGGATAAGTTAAGAAAAGCTGGCTAGAAATAAGCCAAACTAAGGCCGGGCATTCATAATTAAGAATATGTCTCTGTGTGATTTACTTGGGAGCTGGGTGGCGAGGCCCCCAAAAGAGCAAAGCCAACCATCCACAGGAGGTGTCTTCCCATTTGCATCTGTGGCTCTCTAGTAGCTGCCAGCCTCGTTCCACCGGCAATGGTCAACCCCTGGGACTTATTTAACACACCATTCTGCTCTCTTTCTCCAGCATATTTGTTTTCTTTGCCTGCACAACTTGAATTTCTTTCGGGGAACCCTCACCCAGACCTGCCATGTGGCTCCCCTTTAAACCAATCGTGGTGTACACAGAGGCAGCTGGTGGGATGCTGAATGTGCCTGTCTCCACATGAGCGCTTGGAAATCTAGATATTGCTTGACAGAGAGAGCCTAGATCCAGCTGTAGAGGGAGGGGCGGGGGGATGCCGGAGAATGTCCAGGGCTGGCCACATGCCTCATTAGTGTACTTTGATGAACTTCTTTTATTCATTTACTGAGAAGGGTGAGGGTGATAGATGGGGACAGTCCTGAGGTTTGAACCCCCTGAGTTACTTACACTTGGACAGGACTGGGGAGATGATAGACTAGGCCAAAGGTGACACGCATGTCACCAGATGGACCTGGGAGATTTGAACAAGATTTCCTCAAATTCTAGGTCACAACCTAGAAAGTCAACACCTTTCCTTTTTCCTGCAAATTCCTGGGGTCTTGTGTTTGAGCAGTTAGCCTTCTTTGCCTTTGAACTTCGTCATTTGTTTTTCTTTCCTGCCATGAACCTGGGCCAAGGACTACAGTGGCTGTCCCCCTGGCCACGGGGCTGGGTTAGATTCTGCAAAGAGTTGCAATTAAGTTCACCCTGGTGTATCTCTTCAGAAAGAGACCAGAGGAAGGGAATTTTAGTCATGCCTTAACCGAGAAGGTACACCCCAACTTGTAATTTGTTTCACCTCAGGGGGGTCGTCTTTTCTAATGTGCACTCAAGTGTCACGTGGACTAGCAGAGGGTCAGATCTCAGCCCTTTGCTGTGAGGTAGAGGGATTACCCACTTACACCAGTCGGAATGGGTTTCCGGCGAACTAAAGCAATGGAAGTACAGGTAGGCGGACGTTCAACACGGCACACGCTCTCTCCCTGTCCCCGAACCCGCCTTGCGGTCACGTTTGTCCCCACCTTCGTTCTTGGTCCAGAAGCTGAGTGTCATCTTTGCTGTTTTAGTAGCCTCCCCCCCCCACCACCACATCTTGAGTTAGCAAGCTCTTCTCCCAAATCATTGCCAAGTTCTCCGTCCAGCGAAGGAATGGCAGACAATGTTTCTCTCCCTTGATGTGTTGACAGTGACCAAGAGAAAATCTTGTCTCTTCGTTAAACATTGCATCTTTGAATGTACCACGTTTTTTTAATAACCCACGAAGTCCCATTGGTGTGGTTCCTATCTGTATGGTTGCGGGGGTCATCCAATGGAGCATGTGAGGCCTATCAGTGGCCACATCTGCAAAGAAGAATGGTTCTCCTTCCCACAGTGACTAACAAATGCCAGGAGCTTCTCAGCAAGTGGGGGAGACTGGAGATCCTCGACCCTTTCTATGCTGGAATTTTAGCTGGTGGCTTGATCTTCTGCAGGTCTTCCTCAGGTGAACGCAGTTGCTGTGAGTTCCTGAGCATTATCAGCCCTGTTGTGTCCGAGTTCATGAGCGCATGGGACGTGTCATGAGTGTATCAGACCCACTGCGTCCCGAAGTCAGCACTTTGCATCTCTCCTCCCCATCTGCCGGCTCTTCATTCTTTTTGGCTCCTCTTCTTCATTGTTCTCAGAGCCAGAGGGGTGGTGAGGGTTGACATGGACATCTCATTTAGAGAACTTGGTCTCTCGCTCTAAGCACTTGGATGACGTATGCTTTTTCTTCATTGACTGCTTGCTGCCCAGGGCAAAAAGACGCTTCTCTGAGTAAGGTTGAGTGAAGCCCAGGTTGGTAGTAGGATCTTGTCCCCACTATGGGTCTAAAGCTTCTGGGGCTCAAGAATTAAGAAGAGCAGAGGGAAGAGGCTGAGAGGGGGGAAGGGATCTAAATAACTGTGGTTAAACTGAGGCAATATTTAATGAGAATGCTACATTTCCCTTAGGGTGAGGACTCCTCGCCTCCACCTGCTTAGATCAGATACTGACATACCTGTCTGCCCCCCCAGTCCCTGTCTGGGGTCACTAGGATTGAAGCAGAGGAGGCTGTAGTGTCAGGGACAAGAGAGGTATGTGTAATTGGTAGCCATATAACCGGGTGTTGATTACTTCTTGCCCTGGCAGAAGTGTAAATTAGAGTTTCCAGCAGCCTGGTGGACTCAGATCTCTCTTTCCTGGAACTGCATTTCTGGTTTCTTTGGCGTTTCCCTGCTGGAGCCCTCCACATTCACCTGCAACGGACTGCTTACAATTCCCCTGGACTTTTCATCAGCTGCGGATCATCATCTCTCCTTTCTGTCGTCCTGTCCCAACTAAGTCAGGAGCTATATTAATGTCACTGCTCTCTCTCCTCAGTGGCCCAGATTTGTTCAAAAGGCATGCCACCTTTGGCTCTGACAACAGCCTGGCCTTCGTCCTCATCTGTGCCATCCCCAGCTTCCTGGGGCTGCAGCGGTTCTGGTCGAGTGCTTTCTCCAGCACGGAAGCATCTCCAAGCTCTCGAGAGGCTATTGATCAATGTTTGCCCAAATGATACCAGCTGCTTTTGTGTCTATTAGAGAATTTTTGAAACATACAAAAACCAAGAGATTGCTACCATAAGCCTGGAGTAACCCATAAAGCAATTACTCAGCTTGATGATGATCATCAGGCCAGTCATGTCTCCTTTGTGTACAGATGCACCCCTGCCTCTCTTTGCTGCAGATGCTAGAGAACTCCCACATAGATGTAATTTTCATGAAGCCCTTCGATGTATCTAAAATTTTAGCACCCTGGTTTAAAAAACAAAAAACAGTACATAAACACTCAACAAAGCCAACAATAATTTCTTAATGCCATCAAATATTATTGAAATCTCTCTTTCTTGTCATTCTTTTTACAACCATTTGTTAGCTCCAGGCAGGATCAAAAGGGCCCCAGTGGGCAAGGACACCTGCCCTGTTTTATGTCTGCTGAAATGTATATCTTAAAGCAACAGATTGGTTTGTTCTGTAGACTCTAAGACTAAGATTGTTGCTAGTTTCCCCCATTTCATTGGTACTTTTACCAATATTTAATACTTTAACCAATATGATGTTCTGTTTTCTGTATTGCCAATAAAGAATAACAATATTATACAGGGGTAAAGGCGGTCATAAAGAGTCTCCGTGTCTGCATCGCTGCTTTCTGGAGATGTAAACTTTTGTCACATGACGCAATGCCTGCTTTTCCTGAAGTCAAAGTTATCACTGGCTAGCCTGCTGTCCACCGGCTTCAGGCATTCACCTTTGACCTAAGGATGTCTGCCCTCATTGGTGGTTAACACCTATGTCATTTATTTCAGGTCATTTATTTTGATATCCACTAATGAAAAAAAAAAGTGGACATATTCAGTTCTGACATCCTCATGCATCTCAAGAGAACTTTCCTCCTCATCAGCTCTGGAAAATGGTCCATACAGGAACAAATAGATAAATACTTGATTATTTCCTTTATAAGAAGTTTCTAGGGAATTGGTTCCAAGTTATCTTCCATGGACAACTTAGGATGTTTTTGCTCTTATGAAACTCATAGATTTTGTTACACTTATGTGGATGCTTATTATTTTTATTGCCACTTAAGCCATCTCGTCTTTGGTGAGTGAGATCATTTTAATGTCGGCTCTTAGGTCACTATGACATGACTCTGGTACTGTGTGAGACTTTCCTGTAGAACAAAATATTTTTGGTCCCTTTTTATACTTTTTGCTCTCCACCTGAACTATGACTTGGAAAAAGTCCTCGTTCTGCTTAGTGGGAGTAGTGGTTGGAGAGCAGACGTGGCCCCAGATGTGCTGATTGTCACCTGTCACTGGTCTGGTGATAGTTTCTGTTCCTTGTCAAGGCTACAGGATTCTGATTTAAGAAAATGTTTATCTTTCAAGTTGGAGGATAGATAGACACTATTCCAGACACTATCTCATGTAGGAAAGATAAGTACCATGCCATAAAATGGATATGTTACTGCTTTAAGAAAGAACTGAAATTTAATTTTTATGGTGCTAGGGATTAAACACAGGAGCATCCATGCTAGGTAAGCACTCTATTACCCTTAATTTTTACAATTTATGAGTCACATTCCAAAAAAAAAAAAAAATACCTGGAAGCCCTAGAATAAACCCCACACATGGGAAGACTGCTCATCTTCAGCAAAAGATCAATTAGGTCTTAGTGTTTTCGAACCAAGACACTCTTGTATATATTTTACTTGGCCACAACTGTATTTTCTAAGGATAAATAAAACCAAAAAGGAACAACTTTACAGGAACAACACTTTCTGGATGTTTATCCAGGCTTCTAATGGAACCCTAGAACTAAGTAGTCCTATATCCTTGCTGGAGATTTCAGACACAATACCTAATATTTTTTTATTTTATTTTTTCAAGACAGGGTTTCTCTGTGTGGTTTTGGTGCCTGTCCTGGAACTCACTTTGTAGCCCAGGCTGGCCTCGAACTCACAGAGATCCTCCTGGAGGATCTGCCTCCTGAGTGCTGGGATTAAAGGCATGCACCACTACCTCTGATGATATATCCTTAAGAGAAAGGGGTAATTACAATGTCCAGTGAGACGGGAAGAATGAAGGAGGAGGTGGTCATCCCGCTCAGCAAGTCACAGCAACCTTTCTGTCTGCTTCCCTCTGCCTCGGCACCCATGCTTGAAAACGTTCTGCCCATTACTACATTTTGCCTTCATTGAAGTTTTTATGGGAGAGACTTGTGAGAAATCCTGTGAAAATTGGTGTGTCTTCTGCTAAGACTGCTAAGATAGGCAGAAGGAGTGTGGCTCCAGCTCTGAATAGGAGAGTGTCCAATAGGACTCACAGTTTTCATTAACTATAAATGTAGATATCAAACAATGGAAAGGAGTCTTAATGTATCCTGCAGGTGGACATATCCAAAGATTATGAAGTCCTAAAGTCCCACGGGAGTCTCGAACCACACTGAGCTGTATGCACAAATAGCTCAGACTTGGAAGCGGGCGTGATAAGAGCCGTGATCCTGATGGGATTCATTCTCTTATATGAAGTTTACAAGAAATGTATCCTCACCACTCAACATTTGCCAGCTCTGCAATGTTTATATGTTTGAGAAGCCGGGTATGAAAGGCCACAGATGTCTTTCAAGAAGGGCCAGCAGGAAATGAGCACTAAAACTTGAGAATGCACTAAGTTTTTGATCACAGGCTCCCAACACCCCAGCCGCTTACGCTGCACCTGTACTGTAAGGAGCATAGAGAACACCGCCCCACAGATAGAGGGGCCGTTGTTAGGAAACGGCTCTCTACCCCTCACTCTTTCCTAGCTCTTCCACCCTTCCTCTCCTCCATGCTCACTTGCTTGTTCCTCAGTTTCCAGTGTACAGACGCAAATGAAGAATGTAGCATCCATGAAGACGGGAAGAGGACCAGACATAGAAAACACTCTGAACAGACTAGGAATAGTGAATTGGTCATCAAAAACTTTCTGACAAAGAAACTCCAGGACCAGGTGGCTTAAATTTTGGGGCCCTGTGCCTGTTAGGCAAGCACTTCACCATTGACTTAAAAACACTAATTTTACTTTTCATTCTGATGCAAGGTCTCACCCAATTGCCCAGACTAAACTCTATCTACAGCTCAGGTAGGTCTTGAATTTATAATCCTCCTGCCTTGGTCTTTCAAGTAGCCTGTATCATAAAAAAAAAAAAATTAATAAGAAAAACAGTTAAAATCTGTCTTCTAGATCCATTAAGATAATGGCTTATAAGGTATTGCATAGTACTAAGTAAAAAAATCAGAATTTCATATTGTACAATATTTTGCACATTATCTACTTACTTTTTTTTAATCCATCTTGCAACCTGAAATAATTAGAGTGTTCATCATTTGGCAGTGGGGTAGTGGGAGGAGGTCAGATTTTCTTCTTCATACTTTCTTTTTTTCCAAATGTCCTGTAATGTGAATACCATTTCATAAAACATATTTTTATTTTTTTTTTGGTTTTTCGAGACAGGGTTTCTCTGTGTAGCTTTGCGCCTTTCCTGGGACTCACTTGGTAGCCCAGGCTGGCCTCGAACTCACAGAGATCCGCCTGCCTCTGCCTCCCGAGGGCTGGGATTAAAGGCGTGCACCACCACCGCCCAGCCATAAAACATATTTTTAGAAATCATGAAAAGAGCTGAAGAGACAGTTTAGCAGTTAGGAGCACTTACTGCTCTTGCAGAGGATCTGGGTTCAGCTTCCAGTACCCACATGGTAGTTTACAATCGTCTGTAACTCCAGTTCCAGGGGATCTCATGCCTTCTTCTGACCTCCATGGGCATCAGGCACACATGTGATATACATACATACATACATTCAAGTAAAACATTCACACTGTCTTAGGGTTTCTACTGCTGTGAAGAGACACCATGTTCACAGCAACTCTTATAAAGGAAAGCATTTAATTGGGGCTGGCTTACAGTTCAGAGGTTTAGTCCATTATCATCATGGTGGGAAACATGCCGGCATGCTGGCAGATGTGGTTCTGGAGAGGGAGCTGAGAGTTCTACATCTTGATTCATAGGCAGCAGAGGGAGACTGACACACTGGGCTTGGCCTGAGCATAGGTGAGACCTCAAAGACTGTCTCCATAGTGACACACTTCCTCCAACAAGGACACCTACTCCAGCCAGGCCACACCTCCTAATAGTGTCACTCCCTATGGGCCAAGGACTCAAACACATGAGTCTATGGGGGCCATTCCTATTCAAACCACCGCACATACATAAGATAAAATCAACAAATACTTTTAAAATCATGGAAAGATTAAGAAAAGTATTTCCAGATCCTCTTTTCTACGAATCAAAAAGCCAGCTCACATTGGGCCTGCAGATGTACCTGCTGCCTTCCCAAGGCTCTGGTCCTGCTAGGAACAACTGGGAAGTTGTTAGCAGGGTCCACATCTGACTGCTGGGATGAACCCTGGATGGGAAACACCCTCGTGTGGATGACTTTGTCTTGACATGTTCTGTCTGTTTCTCTGGGTAGATTTTCTGTCTAGAAAGAGTAAGCATGAAGCTGTGCCTAGCTGTAGAGCTAGAGAGGTCTTAGTCATAGAGTGTTAGTCCATAAGGAGCATCGTCACCCTTGGAGTAAAGACATGTGATTCTGAAGCCCTTGAACTATGAACCAGAATAGCACTGGCCTGAGGGTTGACTCTAGGTCTGGCCATTTAACACATACTTACACACACACACACACACACACACACACACACACACACACACACACACACACACAAGAGTAGTGGAGAAGGTAGGGAAGTGTTTGAATAAACATGACTGTGCTAGGAAGGTCAGGAGCAAGCATTCCAGCCAATCTCTGAGCTACTGATATAACTTTTAGGTTGAAGTAGAAGAATTGAGGCAAAAGAACACAAATATGCATAATTACACTGATTTGGTCCAGCTGTCATCTGCTTGGTCATTATCTTGATCTTGGTTCTACAAGAAAGTTCCAGAGAAGTCCTTGTCCCTAGAGGGGACAGTCTGGCTCCTGTATAATGGCTACTTCTGGGGGAGTGGCAGCCTGTTTCTGTCAAGGGAAATTTCTCCCATTTCCTGGGTTATCTTTTCATGGGCCATTGTGTCTTTGCAACTGCACTGTTCATGAAATCCAGGGTGACTGTAGGTTTAGAACAATGAGTGCAGACCGGTGACTTTTCCGGGTCTCAGCCAGGATACTGCAAAATACTTCACTCTTGTCTTTGTACCATCGGCCTTGAAAGGAGATGAGACAGGCTGGGTCCTCCAGTTTGGAGCAGAATGATTATCATGCCTGTGTTCAGAGTTTGACAGGGATCTGCCCAGAGGAATGAAGACAAACACAAAATGAAGACAGAGATGACAAAGTTTACCCTTGTTTAGTGGCCCATTGGGCATCTGTGGGCCTGAGCCAGGAACCAGCACTTTTGAGCAATGCTTTCGAAGTGCCTGTTACAATTACATTTATCAAAACATGAAACCAGACTCGTGTTACTGAGTGAGGACAATGTGGGATCTTAGAGAGAGATGCCTTGTTGTCTTGGTTTATTTTCCTGTTGCTGTAACCAAATACTTAACAAAAGCCATACAAGGGAGGTCTATTCTGGTCATATTTCAAGGGTCCAGTCCATGGTGAAGTCAAGGCATTAGGAACGTGAAGCGGTTGATCATGTGACACCCACAATCAGGAAACAAAGAGTGATGAATGCATGATGCTACTACTTACCTTCCCCCCTTTACACAGTCTCGGACCCCGGCCAGGAAATGTTCCACCCACAGCAAATACATCTTCCGACCTCAATTAGAACAATCAAAATAATCCCCTAGCATGCCCAGAGGCCTGGGTCACAAGTGACTCTAGATTCTGTCAAGCTGGCCCAACACTAGGTATCTCACAGATCAAGACTACCACAGTACACCATGTGTGTGTGTGTGTGTGTGTGTGTGTGTGTGTGTGTGTGTGTATGCATGTGTATATACTAGAATTACCTGGAGGACTGTGAAACCAGGCTGATGGGCCCCACCTCAGAGATTCTAGCTTAGTAGATAGGAAGGTGAAACTTGACAATGCTACCAAGTTCCCAGATGTCCCTGCTGGCCTGGTAGCTGTACACTGAGAGGTAATGCTCCTGGCAGAACCACTTTATAAGGGAAATGAGAGGACCTGTGATATTGAGACCCAAAGCTTATAGCAGAGGAAGCTTTTGACTCGTGAATTCTCTCCCTTTCTTTAGACTAATCAATCTCTCTTTATTATTCTTCTTAAAAGATATTTATTTACTCATTCAGCAAAGTAGAACGCTCATCACATAGCAGATACCACAGAAGGATCAATGAACAAGGTAGACAAGGTCTAACTTGAGGCAACTTTTACAGGGACAGCTTCACATTAACTCAATGGTAGTGTCCATTTCCATAATTGTTTATGGGCACCTCATTGCATTATAGAAGACAGGAAAGACACGAGCTGTCTTTCTGTGCTAACAGTACTAACATGTCTACTGTGCTAGCAGTAGGTAATAAGTAGTTTAATATTCATATATGCTAATTTGGCCTTCCTTTGGAGATATCTACTCTGACCCTCATGTGTATTCTGGTTAAGAAAGCACAAAATCTAAAGGTTCTTGCCATACCACTAGAGCAGCTACAGCTGGACCCATGGGTCTTTGTTCCTGTATCTTTCCCATTGAGAACATGTGTATTTTGGTCCCAGCTGTCTTCCACCTTTGGGACCTCCTTGTGACACCTCAACCCTGGCCCTTATAATGATACCATCTGTCGGAAAGTCTGCTGTATTGTAAAAATAAACACTGCCTTATCCAAGATGCTGATGGTGATATGGTCCATCCACCCTGGCTGAACCTTTGTATGTATGTTATCCTGTCCTGGACTTCTAGCTGCTGGGTCCGTGATTTGAATTCAAGCATCTGTCTTGTCCATGAGACTCTGTTCCATGACATCTTAGACAGTTCACCTCTCAGTGTATAGGAAAATTACCCATGACTTAGATGAAGTTTCCCTACAAGACCATAATAGTCAAGCAAACAAATGACAGACCATGCCTATTAGCATTTCTTTTCTTTCTACCACATCTTCCCTCTATCCCAGTTTAACCAAGGGAGCGAGTTGACACAGAACAGACCTGAATAACACCTATCTGGCAGGCTTCCTGTGAAAATCAGAATAAGCATGTGTGGGGAGTGGAGCAGGGTCTGCTGGGGATCACAGCTCTTCTGTTGCTCACAAGATAATGCTGAATCAATGCACACAATACAAAAACTCCAAAGGCCTCCTTCATCAATTGAAGAAATTTCTTTTTTATTTGACAGTTAAATTATGCTGCAAACTTATGCCACCAAATGCACCCCAACAGTGGTTTATTGTTGTTGCTCTCCCCATAGCAAAGAGTTTTCCTTGTGCCTTAGTTATTTGAAGGGACGGTTTCTCAGATTACTTCAGAATAACCACTGTGCAACCCACAAAGCAAGAACCATGTCTGGGGTTCGTCTATTAACACTATTACTTTGTCTTCTTGGCACCAACTGTAGTCACTTAAGATACATTATATATTTTCTTCTATAAAGTCAACCCTTGGTCGTTCATGATGCTCTGCTGAAAGGTGAGCTCCTACTGAGAAGTCGGTGGCTCCATCTTTCTATTTGAAATATTCTACATCTCTCTGTATCAGGGCCAAGAAAGTTGGATCACATTTAACAAGGTTTTGTTGGGGACTTTGGAGCTGCAGCCTGGTGAGATCTCAGCCTGGTGAGATCTTTCCCCCTTCTCCAGCTCAGAAACTGACTAATAGCAGCCATCCAGGCAGCAGCTGCGTGTTATTTCCCCATGAAGTGCCCTTGGCAGGCTTCTGCTGCTCCATATGGTCTGCAGCGCTGGGCTCCAGGAAACCAGCTCCCTCTCCCACCACCACTTGCATTGTTTATGATCCCAGCATGTGTGTTTGAAAGGCAATTGTACAGAAAAAAGATTCTGTGCTCTGTCTCTTTCTTCCTTATTAACTTTTATGTGAATAACTCACAGAGCTGTCATCTAATGTATTTATCCCACGTACGTGTTCTCCATCCATTGAGGCTGCAAGGTAACTTGTAAGATAACCAAGAAGAGTTCAATTAAGCCAACCGGATTGTTACCCCCAAAGACCCAGGTATTATAGCAAGCAGTTCAGTGGCCGTTACACGTTCAGTGGACTGGGTGGTGACTCATATACAACAGTGACTCAATCTCACAGTCTAAGGGCTGGAAGTCTGGGGCCAGGCTGGGATGTGATTAGGTTCTGGTGAGATTCCTTCTCCAGGATTCAGACTGCTGAGTTGTCTCACTGACTTCCTACAGTTGAAAGAGGGTGAGAGAGCACTCCGAGACCCCTTTCATAATGGCAATAACCCCTCTCATGCGGTCTCATTGGTCATCCAGCCTAGCCTACTTGGAAAGTTCCCAGACCTATGAGAGGCCCTGTCTCCAAAGACCAAGATGGAAGACCGACAGGAGGGGCTTCCTCTGGCCTCCACACATATACTCACACCCACACATGTAGAGTCCGTGAAGACAGCCCATATTTGTTCCACATTACTGAGCATATTCCTGGCAGGAGAGCACATCTTCCTTAA
Organism: Peromyscus maniculatus bairdii; assembly: GCF_049852395.1. Taxonomy (NCBI): domain Eukaryota; kingdom Metazoa; phylum Chordata; class Mammalia; order Rodentia; family Cricetidae; genus Peromyscus; species Peromyscus maniculatus. Next base: position 69,075,611 of record NC_134861.1, read on the forward strand.
ATGGATGCTGAGGGACTGAATTGCCCACATACAGTGTCTGAAGATTAGTATTTTCACAGAGCAGCATCTAGCTCCAAACACTGCAAACCAACTGGTTTCTTCTCTTCCATGCATGTATTTCCAGTGTTGACGCTGTAGGTCTCCCATCAACATAAGGCCTGTCCTACATGTTCCTTTGGGCCTCAAACCCCAAACTATAATGGCTGGCAAGAACTTTATTACATCTGAGAATACAAATACATGAAACCAAAACTATATCCCCTGCTCTATTTCTCTAATTTGGATTCTTAAAATCCCCCTGACAATCCCCTTGCCACCCAGCATGTTGTGCCATGGGTTTGAACACTTGGTCCCCAGCTGGTGACACTGTTTGGGAAGGTTGTGGGAACTTCAGAGGGTGGAGTCTTGGAGGGGGAAATGAGTCTCTAGGGATGATGGGCTGTGAGGGTTGATAGCCTGGGCCTGTTTCCTGTCTGCTGCTTTCTAAGGATGGAGGCAATGAGACCAGCTGCCTCACAGCCCTGCCACCATGTCTTCCTCACCATCATGGTCTGGATGCCTTTTTAAAATATGAGACAAGCTACTTTAACCCTCACTCCCATAGGTCACTTCTTGTCAGGTATCATCTATCTGGTCATGGCAGTGAGAAAAGTAAACTATATGGTAAATGTGACCAAGGAGAAGTCAACGTGGGAAGAAGTGGTGGTCTTAAGTCCTTGCTGTTAAAACCTTGCTTTTTAAAGTGTAGTTAAGACCTGTGATCATGGGGACTCTACTGGCTGATTTTGTGTCAGCTTGACACAAGCTTGAGTTATCGGAGAGGAAGGAGCCTCCATTGAGGAAATGCCTCCATGAGATCCAGCTGTAAGGTGTTGTCTCAATGAGTAATCAATGGGGGAGGGCCCAGCCCATGGTGGGTGGTGCCATCCCGGGGCTGATTGTCCTGGGTTCTAAGAAAGCAGGCTGAGCAAGCTACAGAGAGCAAGCCAGTAAGCAGCACCCCTCCATGGCCTCTGCCTCAGCTCCTGCCTCCTGGTTCCATCCCTACTTGAGTTCCTATACAGACTTCCTCCAATGATGGACTACAATCTGGAAGTGTAAGCTGAATGAACCCTTTTCTCCCCAACTTGCACTTTGGTCATGGTGTTTTGTTGCAGTAATAGAAACCCTAACTAAAACAGGGACACATCACTTGGACTCTTTCCAGGGTTGTTGGGGTCCCACATGGGCAAACATCCCACGAACTAAGATCAGAGAGATATACAGTGACTCACAGCTTGTCTCCTCCTGTGTGTGCTCAACAGGCTTAATGCAGCCAATTAGTGATGATATATGTACACATGGATGTCGAATTGATTTCATGTCATGTGTCTTCAATTCCCACTCAAGTTTCTATATCATAGGATACATAGTATGTATCTAACCCGTATTTAATGAATGCCTGAATACAAAGAAAGCAGTGGACAGGCATGATTTTACCCGTTACTTGTGAGGTCACTGTGATCAAGGGTAACTACCTTTCTCAGGCCCGCGTAGTCGGAGAATGCATCCGAGCCAGGACCGGGTGACATCTCTGGTACTCAGACAGGATTTACAGTATTCCTCCCTCACTGACCCCTTACTACAGGGACAGTCACAGCCTCTGGCTCCTACCCACCTGGCCCATTCCCGCCTGGAGAATGGTATACCTGGAGAGCCTTGCAGCAGCCATGTTGTTCTATATTAACCCATGCTCAGGCTGTGGGACCAGGAGCTAACCTTCACTGTTACACCCAGAAGAGTGACACCAGGCATGAGAAAGCCCATCAGCCCCAAAGCCTAATCAATGATGTACCACCTGGAGACATGGCTCACACAGGTGGTACTCAGCACAGTGTCCTATCATGGGAGGACTGAGTCCCAACGGCACTTGCTTTCTGGAGTTCGAGACTATGCTTCTAGAAGGTAAGCAGCCAGCAAAGCAGATTCCCAGGGCAGATATCCTGCCAGGAGTCTCCAGTGGCTGGACCGCCTCCACCCCCAAGCTGGTGGATCTTCCAAGCACAGAGTGGCAAAATCAGAGCTGTAGCTTCTGATCAGTCCACAGTTCTCAAGATCCAGTCAGCAGCAAAGTCCCTGGGAAGGCTCACCAGGCCCTGCAAATTCAGCAGGTTCAGGATGGGGCCCTAGCCTATGGAGTTATCTATTTATGTATTTATTTATTGTGGAAGGGACATTCTCTCTGTGTGTGTGGTGTCTGCACATGTGTCTGTGGGTATCTCCCCTCATCACTCTCCACCTACATTTTCTGAGACAGGTCTCACTGAACCTGACATTTATAAGTTTAGCAAGGCTGGCCGGCCAATGAGCCCTAAGTACCTGCAAATCTGGGCCCACCAAGGCTAGGATTACGGGCATGCACCGTCGCCCCCCCCCCCCCCCCCGGCTTGTACATGGATGCTAGAGATCTGCACTTATGTATCTGTCGGGCATGCCATTTACTGACTGAGCCTTGTCCCCGTGTATTTATTTTTGTGACACTGGGTACTGACTAGTCTTTGCATGTCTCAGGTGCTCCCTGGGAAAGTGATGCTGCTGGTGTGAGGCCTGCACATTAAAAAAACTACGGTTCTTTGTGTAGGGGTGAGGTCTGGTGGCCGTTCCCCTGTCTACTACGTCATGTCTATTGACATTGTCCTTGCTCAGCTCGTGTTTAGGCAGTCATGTTGGTGAGACCTTGTGGGTGTGGCCTCTGACAGTACTAGGGGAACCACAGGCGACTAAGGAGTGCTGAGAGTGGGAAAAATAGTCTTCCTCAAAGAAGAGCACGCCAATTGCTTATCCAATACCAAATGGTCCGCCCTGAAACCATACCGACAGACTGACCAGATTATATGAATATGTAAATTGATATGCATCATACACATACACAAATGTATGTAATATCAGTTATTGAAAAATGAGGCCATGATTTGAAAGAGCAAGGAGGAATATATGGGAAGGTTTGGAGGGAGGAAAGAGGAGGGAGAAATGCCATAATCATATTATAATCTCAAAAATAAAATAAAACAAAAAGCCTACTATTCTGCTAGTTATGGTGGCGCACGCCTTTAATCCCAGTACTCAGGAGGCAGAGGCAGGCAGATGTCTGGGAGTAGGAGGCCAGCCTGGTTGACATAATGAGAGTCTTAAGCCATCTGGGGCTATAAAATGAGACCCTGTCAAAAACAAACAACTAAAAGATGAAGCTGCTGTTTTCACTTCGGGAGTTCCTCTATACAGCTGCTGGGAGGGACTCTGTGCCTTCCATCTGACCCAGCTGTGGAATAGTTCAAAGTCTCTATCAAAGGATCAGTAGCATATCACACCTCCCAGTGACTGAACACTGGCTTTAAGAGCCAGAGTACAAGCTATGTCCACACCAGGATTTCTTAGCCCCTCTTCTTTGGATGGACTTTTTTTTTTTTAATTTTAGGGGATGTTCTGCATGTTGCACAATGTTCAGAGGTAGCCTGCTATCTGATCTTTACATGTATGTATGTATGTATGTATGTATGTATTTTTATTTTATGCTAGGCAAGTACTCTGCCACATAGACCCCTCTAGCAAACTGAGAGCTGACCTGAGCCAGAATGATCCCCTTCCTTTGGGACTCACAAGTCAGTGCTCCTTCACATATTCCAGTTCCTTCAATAGCAGATCTGTGTGGGTGATGGAGCAGATGTTACCATCGGCCCATTTGAAAGGTGTGGAGGCTGAGGTTCCATGAGGCCCAGGGTTTGCCCAACTTTACATGGGTAATAAATGTTAATGAAGGACTGGAATATATGTCCTTGAACTTCCAGTCCGGTAAATGGGCCATCACACGAGGCAATCTGCATTCAATCTATGAGTACACTGCACCAGGTAATGGGATTTTAATGATGGCCAAATAGTCAGAAAAGACATAAAACCATTTGTTTGTTCATGTGGCAGAGTTTGAAAATCCAGAGAAGAGCTAATAAAATCGAGGTATTTGGAGATGAAACTGGAATTTCTCTCGGGGACAGGTGTCAGCTGTAGAGGCAGGCAAACTAAAGTTCCCTGGACAGCACACCTGGCCAAGCCAATGACTTTCTGCACCCATAACAGCACAGCTGGCCAAGCCAATGACCTTCTGCACCCATAACAGCACAGCTGGCCAAGACAATGAGTTTCTGCATCCATAACTGTGGAGGCACCTTGATGTTCTCAAAACTACCTCTACCCTGTTCAGTATGTAAGTAATCTTTTTAATTGGTCTACTATACAACAATCTCTCTCCCCCACCTCTCTCCATCTCCCTCCTCGTGTGTGTGTGTGTGTGTGTGTGTGTGTGTGTGTGTGTGTGTGTGTCTAGGTCAGAGATCAACTTTCTGGATGAGCATTTAGACAAAGACCAAGCCTTAGAGAGTCCATGTGTTTTGAGAGAAATAGTCTCATCATCAGTCCAATACAGCTTTTGTGCCTTTTCAGCTTTCTTATTTGAAGTTCTGAAGAGAAAGCAATGCTCACTTGAGTTTGAGCTCATATCATACAGAGGAACTTCAAAGAGAAACAAATACAGGAAATTAAGGTAACCCGGAAGGACGTAAGTATGCAAGCGACCATTTGCTTTTATGTCTCCATGCTTATGAAAAAGTGCCCCTAGGGGTGTGTGTGTGTGTGTGTGTGTGTGTGTGTGTGTGTGTGTGTGTGTGTGTGTGTTACAGTATCACTATGAGCGAGATAAAACTTGCTGGTGAGAAGATTGATGAATGAGACAGTTTGTCTGGTTTTCAAAGCCAGTTGCTATTTATGTCTTTTTCCTCTTTGGTCCAATAAAAGCTTTCAATGTGAGGTTAAAATGGTTGAGGGTTGCTGAGTGAGCCAGCAAGACCATCGCAGAGAGAGTAATGGACTTCAACCCTAGTGATAGCAAAACAAAGTGCTCAGCTGGAGAGGATTTTCATCCACTATAGAGTAACCCAGTAATGAAAGAGTGTGGCTTCCTTGCTCTTAGGTCAACCTGTCCCAACCTTTTAGGCACTTGGGGGCCCTGTGATGCCAGGCAGATGGGGTTACAGAAATAATCACCCAGCCACGACACTCACTGCCATGTGGCAATGAATTTGTCAGGACTGCGCTCGCCCAAACAGAATGGAGTCGCTTTAATGGCTTCCACTTGGCTCCATATGGTCCCTCAATGTGCATACTCCCTGTGGTGGGCTTTTCTTGGCCAAACCTCTTTCTGTGAAATTTATTAAGAGGGAAAAAATGAGTAACAGTGAAACCCCAAACCCTTACTTTCCAGAATCTGACTGAAGAAAGGAAAATCCTATTTAAAATTATATATATATATATATGGAAAGAACAGACAAAGTGCAACTATAGCACCTTTCCAGCCTTTGACCACAACTTCAATAAAATAATCATTCCTTGAAGTGAAACTTTATGCTACGGGTTTGCACTGTTGTCTGTGTTTCCATTAGTGCTGTTGAAAAGGCTGTGTCAGTGTATATAAAGATTTGTTCTGTACTATAGCAAAATACCCAAGAATGAGTAATGTATAAAGGAAGTGAATTGATTCTTGTATCTCTGGAACTTGGTAAGGTCAAGAACACTGGTGTTGGCATTCTTACTGAATCTTGCTTGAGGCATCCCATAATGAGATCACAAAAGCACAGAAATGGGATCTCATCTTTGTATAAAAACAATAACTATCATGGATGTTACATTCTCATAAACTCCTCTAATTCTAATTACCTTCAAAAATAACATTGGCATGCAGATTTGGGACTTTCTGATATATAAATTTTAGGGGAAATGCATTCAAAGCATAGTAAAAACAGAAACAAAATATTACTTTTATTTGAAATGTTCATAATTGCAGTGAGAGGTTAGCTGCGTGGCTGTTGAGTTATTGGTCCACTACTTCCTACCTATGGAACCTGGAGCACAGCACTCAACAGCTTAGATATATTTTCCTTAGTCTTTAATTTCTTCCAACAAACCTCAGCTTTATTAGGTTCCGTGTGTAAAAAGGTGAGTAGAGCATATTATCCAAAGTAGATGGAAAACTTGCAAAACTAACTGTTAAAACTAAAACTAAGAGTGTAAATAGCAACTCTTAGAAGGAGGAAAGGGTGGAATTAAATACTCATCTTTTCAACTGAAGATTAGCAGATGTGATGGTGATGATGATGATGTGGTAGTGACTGTGGTACTGATGGTGATGATGATAATGATGGTGACCATGATAGTGATGATGATGATGATGTGGTAGTGACCATGATAGTGATGGTGATGATGATATGGTAGTGACTGTGGTACTGATGGTGATGATGATAATGATGGTGACCATAATAGTGATGATGATGATGATGGTGGTGGTGACCCTGATAGTGATGGTGATGATGGTGGTGGTGGTGACCATGATAGTGATGGTGATGATGATGTGGTAGTGACTGTAGTACTGATGGTGATAGTGATAATGACTATGATAATGATGGTGACCCTGATAGCGATGGTGATGGTGATGATGATGGTGATGGTGATGATGAGGGTGGTGACCATGATATCGGTAATGATAGCAATGATTTGAATTTGGCTGGTAACTTCCACCAGGGGTATATAGATGAAGTCTAATATATACATTCTTCAAACTGTGAAAGAAAAAAAAACATGATTTTTTTTTAAGTTTCTTACTTTAAGTAAGTTTCTTGGAGGTTGGAAGATTGTAATTGAGTTGGGCCCCTAGATTTCTGATTCATTCATTTGGGTGAACCAGGATTCCAATCACTGAGATGGAGAGAGATGGGAACCAGGCAGATTGCGAGAGTCAAGCCTTCGCTTGAGAGTATGTATGGTTTGAGAAGTTCATTGAAAATCCAAGCACAAAAGCTACAGACAAGAATCGGGAGTTCAGGAGAAATACTTGGAGAACCAGAAGAAGCATTAGGACTAATACAGAGCTAAAAAAGTGTAACATCAAGTAGGCACTCAATAAACATTAAATAAATATTAATTAACAATTACATTATATAATAATTATTAATAATTATATTAATTAATAATAATTAATAATGCACTCAAAGGATACAATATTAATAAGCTTCCTGACTGATTGTCTTGCGTGTGACACTGTGCTGGAATTCAATATTCCTTTGTAGCTTTAAGGCTTTTACATACAGCTTTGTTGACTTATAGTTTACATGCCATAAAGTCCAGTCGTTAGGGTACAATTCTGTGGCTTTTCACATTCTCATGGAGCTTTGCAGCCATCATTGTGATCTGATTTTTAGAACTCACCCAGAAAGAAACATTATATCCATCATCAGTCCCATAGTTTCTTTTATGTTGCTGTAATAAACATTCTGACCAAAACTTGGGAGAGGAGAGGTTTGTTTGGCCTACACTTCCAGGTCACAATGCATCATCAAGAGAAGCCAGTGCAGGCACATAAGCAAGAACATGAAGCAGAAATCACAGAGGAATACTGCTTACAGTTCACATTCAGTGAGCTTTTTATACAGTCCAGACTCCTCTGTCAAAGGGTGATGCCACCCATATCAATATCAGTCAAGACAATCTCTTCACAGACATAACCACAGGCCAATCTGATCAAGGCAGTTCCTCAACCGAGGTTCCTTCTTCCCAGGTGACTCTAGGTTGGATCAAGGTGACATTAAAATTAACCAGGGTTATTAGTGAATTTATTAAGGCAACTCCACGTAGTTAAAAAGGAGATTTACTTTGGGGGGTAACTTATAGCTAGTAAAGGGGTTGGTTACAGGATCTGGGAGAGGTGAGGTGCAGTCCAGCTGGGTTCTCTGGAGAACTCTGCTCAGTCGACCATCCAGCATCCAAGATCACTAGGAACCAAGAGGAGCCAGCATATCCGAATCTCCAGTCTTAAGGGCTCCCCTCTCGGCCCCTTAAGGTCATAGGTAGGCATGACAGTTACGGAAGCCTCCCTGGGGTAGCACTTCCAGTCAAAGCTGGAACAGCTACCCACTACACAGGGTATCCACTATTCCCTTTTCCCTCCAAGCCCTAGTAACCGTGATCTATTGCTATGGGTTTGCCCATTCTGGGTATTTTGCACAAATGGAGACTATAATAGGTAGGCTGCTTTTTTCAGTATAAAGTTTATAGGCAAAGTACATACTTGTGTCATGTATCAGTGCATCATTCATTTTGTATGGGAATACTATCCCATTGCGTGGCAATACATTTAGTTCATTCACTCTCAGGCCACAGAGTTGTTAGTGTCCAGTGGCTATTGAATTTCTGAACATTTGTTTACATACTTTGGATGAACATATTTTTCTCTTGGATATATACTTAAGAGTGAGATTGCTGGGACATATACTAACTTCATTTAACCATTTAGAAACTGGCCAAATTGATTTCCAAAGTGGTTGTACCCTTTCGCATCTCATCAACAGTGAATGAGAGTTGAGTTTCTCCACACCCTCTCTAGCACTGGATGGCCTGCCTTTGTATTTTAGCCGTTCTCTTGGTATCTAATGGCATTAAGTATTTTTCCATGTGTTTTGGCGATCTTTACATGCACTTTGGAGAAATGTCTGTACAAATACTTTTCCCACTTACTGAATCACTTGTCTTGTTATTGTTGAATGGCATGTTCTTTATATATTCTACATAAGTCTTTTAATGAGATATATGAGCTGAGATATTTTCTCTCATTTTGAATGTTGTTCTTTTATTTTCATGATAATGCCCTTGAAGCACAAAACCTGCAATTTTGGTAAAAACCTAATTTATCTGTTTTTATTTGGCTACTATTCTTTTGCTGTTGTTACTAAGAAACTAACTGTAAGTCACCAAAGTTTAGTCCTATGTTCTTTAAGGAGTTTATGGTTTTATTGTCTATAGAGGGTGAGGTAGGGATCTGCTATAGAATATTATTTTAAGATGTGTTACATTTGTTATGCTGTGGAATATTTGTTTAATGATGCAAAGTTGTGTTGCATTCTTTTATGTTGCATTTGTTTAACTCTGTGAAGCTGTGTTACTGTGCCTGTCTAAAACACCTGATTGATTTAATAAAGAGCTGAACGACCAATAGCAAAGCTAGCAGGCAGAGAATAAATATGAAGAGAAATCTGAGTAAAAAGGTTGAGGAACAAGAAAGGAGGGGGATATGAGGGGCCAGTCTCCCAACCACACAGCAAGCCATGGAGTAAGAAGTCAAGAAAGGTATACAGAAATAGAGAAAGATAAAAGCCCAGAGGTAAAAGGTAGACAGGATAATTTAAGAAAAACTGGCAAGAAACAAGCCAAGCTAAGGCTGGGCATTCATAAGAAAGAATAAGACTCCATATCATTTATTTGGGACCTCGATGATAGGCCCCAAAGAGCCAAAAAAAAAGTCAAAAGAGTTAAAAATCAAACAAACAAACAAAAACCAGAGATCAAATACTATTGTTTTTCACAGGAGTGTCCAAGCAGATGGGCAACATTAATTTACAATTTTATCCTTTCTCCATTTTATTGTTTTAGCTCCCTTGCTAAAAATCAACTGATCATGCTGGACACAATGGTGAACGCCTTTAAACTAGCACTCAGGAGGCTGAGGCAGGCAGATCTCTGTGAGTTCAAGGTTAGCCAGATGCATGTAACGAGCTCCAGGCCAGCTATGGCTCCACGGTGAAATCCTGTCTAAAAAAACACAAAAACAAAACAAACAAAAAACAAGCAAAAACCCTCATCACAAATGGTAAAAAAAAAAAAAATCCAAATTTTGAGTTTTATTCAGCTATTAATTTTGATTTATGTGTATGAATGTTTTGCCTGCATGTATGTCTGTACACTGTGTGGGTGCCTGTGTGTGGGGACGAATCTGGTCTTGGGAAAATGCTCTTAGTCGTTGAGGCCATAACTTTGACTTCTGTTCCACTGATCCGTACATCTGTTTTATGCTGCTCTCACAGTGCCTTGATTGCTGGAGGTCTGTCGTTAACTTTTGAAATGTGGATATAGGAGTCCTCCAACTGTGTTCTTCATTTTCAAGACTGTCCTGGCTATTTGGTGTCCTATCCACTTCCATATAGAGTTAGAATCAGCTTGTCAATTTCTACACAAACATTGTAGATGGCAGGTCAGTCTTATTCTGATATGAATAATTCACCATCTCAACAGTGTCAAATATTCTAATACATGGACATGGAATGCTTCCTGGTCATCTCAGTCTGTTCAATTCGCTTTCACCTGTGTTTTGTAGTTTCTACTATGCAAGCCTAATTATTAATTAAATTGTACTTCCTGATGTCCTTATACATGGAATTGTTTTTTATTTCATTTTTAAATTTTTCATTGCTAGTGCACAGAACCAAAATTTATTGTGTTATGATCTTATATCTTGCAATCTTACTGAGTTAATACTTGGATTTTTCTGTGGGTTTCTTAGAATTTTCCACACACACACATGCACATGAATGAGTGATGTCACCTGAGAATTGTTGGAGCTTTCAATATTGTGCTGAACGAAAGTGTGTACAGTAGACATCCTTGTTTTATCCCAGGTCTTGGACAGAAATCAGTTTGGGGTTTGGGGATTTGTTTGTTTGTTTGTTTTTGTTTTGTGGTGTGTGTGTGTGTGTGTGTGTGTGTGTGTGTGTGTGTGTGTGTGTGTGTGTGTGTGAATGTGTATCTTGATTTTTGAGACAGGTTTCTTTAGGTAGCCCTAGCTATCCTGGAACTTGCTCTATAGACCAGGCTGGCCTCAAACCTACAGAAATCTGCATGCCTCTTCCAAGTGCCCAGATTAAATGTGTGTACCACCATGCCAATCAGAAATCAATTTTAAACAATATGGTGTTATCTCTTAGATGTTAATTATCAATTTTTCAAGTGTATATTTTTGAACAGTGCCACCAGAGAGTATTAGTATTTTCAACATTATTATTTTAAGAGTTTCATCAGTTTATCCTGATAGTCTATTTTTTGTAATATTCCTTATAATTATTTTTGTTTCATTAACATGAAGGCCAGTATTAATGCCTTCTCTTTCATTTCTGGTTTTATTAATCTGAGTGGTCACTTGTTTAAGGAAAGGCCTGTTTGTTTGGTTTGGGGTTTTAATTTAACGAGAAAAACTCTTGCTATGTATCCTAGGATAACCTTGGACTCACTATGTGGCCAAGACTTCCCTTAAATTCACAATCCTCCCGCTTCAGCTTTCTTAGAACTCAGATTACAAGTGAGAGTCAGCATGCCCAGCTAAATCCTTCACTCTTGTCAGCCTTCACTTTGTTACTGTTTCAAAGAACCAGTGTTCATTTATGTCAGTTTTTCTTTTCATCTTAACTTTAGTTTTTCATTCCCTGGAATAGATTTGGAGACTACCAACTCTGCTGTCTAACAGAGATCTAAACATTGTATAAACAGCAGTGCAGGGGCAATGATCAATCTTTCATGAGTTCCTCTGCTCAGCCTCAGTAGGAGATTGGAGCCAAAGAATGTGGTGTAATCTACTACAGAGTTCGGAACTGAAAAACAAAACAAAACAAAAAGGAAAGTCAAGGAAGAGAAATGGACCTCCAGTTCTTGGGCTGACCTCACTCCTAGCATCCCGGATGTTCCCAATGTGTAACAAAAAAATAAACAAACCCAAAAAACCACTTCTCTTGGGGATCTCTGTTCCCTGCAAAACACATAATCATCACCCCAGACAACGGCCATAAAATTTCCCTCACTCAAACCCTGGTTCCTTCCAACACTTAAGGTGGCCCCAACCAGACACCAAAATTTTACTTATTGCCAGGTGTGCATTTTGAGAGTGAGAGCATTGTGTGTGTGTGCACACTCGATGTTGGTAAAATGACTGAAATTGTGATCGTCACTGAAAACAACATCATCACAGTCACATCTGCCTTGCACACCAGGTGCTTTCAATAACCTCATTCATCCACAGACTTGGACTCTCAGTGGAGTTCTCTGTCTTTTTCCCAGCAAATGATTTTTTAGAACATCGAGTTATAACATGCACACCTGAAGCTCTGAGTTTGCCATTCTTCTCTATTTGAATCCCCAATTTGCTCATTAAAATCTTAAGTTCTTGAAAGGAGTCAGAGCATTACTACATGTTTACTCTTTGCATGCAGGAAGGACATTGGATAAGACACAATAGAAGGAAATCTCAAAGAAATCAGGTGCTTTGAGACCTAATTTAGTGTCTGAGGAGATGGTGTATTGGAGGATGGCTTTAACACCACTTTTCTCTAGGTACAGAAAAGGGGGAAATATGTAATGCTTAAAATTATGATTAGAAGCATTCAAAGTAGCTTAAATTTCTGTGTATGCTGTGGCAGGTTACTAGTTATATTTGTTACTTCAGCAATATGAAAATGACACACTGGTCATAAACATAGAAAAACAAAGCGAGGAAAATATGGCTGCACTTTGGCATGACAGTTGAGAGTTCAGCACCTAGTGAAATATGTTGTGGAGCGGGGTGGAGAAATGGCTGGGTGGTTAGGTTGCTCTCCCAGAGGACCTGAGTTTTGGTTATCCAGCTCCTGGGGACCTGATGCCCTCTTCTGGTCTCAGGTGGTACATGCACACGTGGGGCATCCACTCACACAGAGGCACACACATGCACATAAACAAAGCTTTTAAAATGTGTGTTGTGACTATAACCATCACTACAACGTCTGACTAATCTATGGGCCTCAAGAATCTGACCAAGACCTTTCCAAATTCCAAATACTTTGGTTTCTTGGGCCTAGGGTCAGGCTTTACTAGAAACACACCTTCCTGGAAGGGCTTAAACAATGAAGTCTTTTGCTGTTGTTTCTTCACTTCTGTTAATACAGCATAGGTCCTGGCTGCACACTAAACAAGTGTTCATATTATGCGGTATTGGCAGACCCAAGACCACTTGAGAAACTCAGGGTTTCCATTCTGGGCAGATAAAACTCCTGCCCCAGAGAAGGTTAAAATGTAGCTGTAGAGTCAAAACATAGTAACAAAATAAACCTTGAAGAAATAACTGTACTCACTTAGTCAACCAAATGTAGCAACCATTTAGCATCTAGTAGTTTACCTGACAAAAACCAATGTGTTAAAATTAGACTCTCTTCAACTTAGTTGGTCTGAGGTCTCAAGATAGAGATTACACATTCTAAAGAGAGATGTGAAAACATTGAGATGTAAAACCATTGGGCAGAACTTGCCACCAGGATTTCCTTCAACTGAGTCTCAATCTCCAGTCTTTAGGCTGAGGAGAAAATGCAGGTATCAAAAAGATTATGAAACAAGAATTGGTGTGTGCAGATCCCACTGTTCTCCTGGGAAGGAGATGGCCATTTTCTTCTTTGGGCATGGTGCTGGCTAGTTTTATGTCGACTTGCCACGATCTGGAGTCTCTTGGGAGAAGGATTTCTCGGTTGAGAAAATGCCCTCATAAGAGCTACCTGTAGGCCATGTGGGTGAGCCAGCCCCAAAATTGTGAGCATGGTAGAGCTTTCCTCATTACCCATCTGTCTGTGGCAGCATGGGCGAGGAAAAGAAGCCCTCCCCTCATCCCATCAATGCCTGGGACAGGTGGGAGTGGTTCTAAGAGTGGGAGAGCTGGCCCTGACCCCCACCAGCTGCAACACTAGGGAAAGCAGGCCCTGCACCTTACCAAGGCAGCACAATAGAGCCAACCCTGTTAGCAGAGGTGTGGGTGAGCCAGCCCTGAAACTGTGACCATGGGAGAGCTGTACCCATTTCCATTCTGGCAGACCAACCCTACAGCTGCCCAGGCCCAGACCCAGCATCCACCCCATCTATGATCTGCTGGAACATGTGAAGTCCCCTGACCTGCAGATCAAAAGCTGCAGGATCTCCACAACACAGGGTGGCAGCAGGAAGTCCAGGAAGAGTCCTAGTGGGGTCCCAGCATCAAATGTACAGAGGAGACCAGGAGCCTTGAACCAGACCAGTGACTCTTTGCAATGAACACTTGCAAGTAGTGATGTATGGACAAAGGGGCATATAGGGTGACTTGTTGGGTTGAACTGCAGCTTCCAGGATGAGACTTTTTATTTTCCCCTATTTTTATTTTTTTTTTCATTTTATTACATTCCCCTTTTATCTTAAATTTTGTTTTGTTTGGGGGGTGGTGCAGGGGTAGAGGGCAGATGCAGATGTGAAGGGACAGGGGATGAATGGGATCAAGATACATGATGTGAAAGAAACATAGAATAAATAAAAAAGGAAAAGAAGGAAAAAAGAGCAACCTGTAGGCAAGTCTATATGATTAATGATTGATGGGGGAGGTCCCAACTCACTTCAGGTGGTGCCATCCCGGGGCTGGTGGCCGTGGATTCTATAAGAAAGAGACTCAGCAATCCACAAAGATCAAGCCAGGAAGCAGCACCCCTCCACAGTCTCTGAATCAGCTCCTGCCTCCAGGTCACTGCCCTGACTCCCCTGGATGATGGATTATAAGTTGTAAAATGAAATGAACCCTTCCTTCCTAAGCTGCATTTGGGCATGGTGTTTTATCACAGCATTGGAAACCTCACTAAGACAGACACGTTTCTCTTTCTCTGCATCATCAGTGTGGAGCCTCTCGGGATTGCTGTTGGGCTTTCCTGTAGCAGAGACGAAACACGTGAATTCTGACTAGTGCTCAGCAGTTGAAAGGATGATTGGGAGTGACAGGGGGAGGGTTTTCCGTCCCGTAGCTGAGTCTTTTCTACCAAAAGGGCTTTTTCTCTCCTGCCCTCGTTTCATGAAGAAAAAAACAAAATAAAATAAACATGCCACGAAGCGATTAATTGTTGAACTTCTGGATACCCTGGTGAGGCAGTTGGGTATCATTATCACCAGCATCCAGCTGCACAAACAGACCGTGCTGGCCATGTTGACCTGGGTCCCACAGCAGGTAGGTCTGAGATGAGAAAAGGACCATTGCCTCCCCTAGCCGGAGTGGGAACTTTGGTCATATCCCCAAGGGAAGGGTCTCAAGTGCAAGGCGGAAACTTTGACCAGGCTCCGGTCAAGTGCAGCAGCGCAGGGGGTACTTTGCAACAACTGTCAGAGAACGTGAGCAGACTGGTCAAGACATCTGGGGAGGAATGTTTTGTTTTGTTTTTAATTCTAAAATATCCTGTTTCTGAATTACACCCAATTGATAATCAGAAAAGCATACAGTTTAATTGCCAGGGAAGTGTACACCCGAGAGACTTGCTTGGCCTCCCTGATGGTGTTGGCCTCCCTGATGGTGTTTAAGTCTTTAAATTGACAATTATAGTCACACACACACACACACACATGAATGAGTATTATTTACTTTAGCAAACAAGTAAAGGTTTCAGCAGCAATGAGTAGCATCCCCAGAGCCCTGTAGAAATGGCAGCCTATGCATTTCTAAATATATTCCCAAATAAGATTAATAGCTACAAAAACAATTCCACTAAGTAAACACTAAAGAGCTTAACAGTGGAGTGGCAGTGGGCGCACAAAGAGAGAAATATAATACAGACGCAACCCTCCGGAAGCTTACAACCTAAGTGCTGATAAATACAATAATACGGTGATGTTCCACTACTTTCTAAAATCAGGGAGTAAATAGAAAACAACAATCAAAATTACCCTTGAAAAATTATCTAACTTTCCAATAAAATATTTCAAGTGTGTGTGTGTGTGTGTGTGTGTGTGTGTGTGTGTGTGTGTGTGTGTATCTTATGCCTCTTAAAATTTAAGAGAGATCCTAAGGCAAGAAACAAAAGACAGTGATCTCCTTTCTCACCGTGAGAAACCCGTGGAAGACCTGGCTGTGAATGGAACTGGCATTCACTCACACCCTCTTGCTTCTCATCACATTGAACATGCTCAGCTCAGTGGCTTACTCTAGCTGCCCTCTTGTGCATTGCTGGGAATGGGGTGTCAGCTGCCTTCCTAGGCTTCTGTGGACACGAGCTCTGCTGCCTGCTTCTTCTCCCTCCCTGGTACTAGTGAGCTATCCTGGGCTATCCTGTTTTCACAATGGCAATGACAGAATCTCAAAAACTTCAGACTATTTGCACATGTAGCTTTTAAGGCTGTGTCATACTTAATCTGAGATAAAGGAAGTCAGGCGACTAAGACCTAAGTCAAGTGATGAGTAAATAATGAAAGCCACATGACCAAGAGAATGGAAACAAGGGAGAGGAGATTTGGGCCATTACTGTAATGACTTTTGCTCCACATTTCAAAGTTTGGTTTTGGAGCTTTCTCAGCTATGAACTAAACAGCTGTCCCGTGAGTTCTCAGTTGTATGTATATGTGTATGTCTGTGTATGCACATGTGTTTTTCACCTACATGTATATCTGTGCATCACCTGAGTGTCTGGTGGCTGTAGAGGTCAGAAGAGGGCATCAGATGACCTGGAACTAGCGTTCGAGATAGCTGTGAGCTACCATGTGGATGCTGGAAACCAAATCCAGCTCTTCTGTAAGAGCAGCTAGTCCTTTATGCTGCTGAGCCATCCCTCCAGTCTCAAGGGATTAAAAGAAAAGTGAGGGCAGAAAGTTGGGTGGATATAGAAGAGGAGGGAATGGATCTGGGTGAATATGATCAAAATACAATGTATGAAATTCTCTAAGAATTAGTAAAAATATTTTTTTAAAAGCAAATTCAGTAAAATTAACAATAAAAAACCCTGTACTCCTCCTGCTCCAGGTCAACTAAAATTGGCTCACCCCAGTGGCACAGGCAGCCATATGGGCACTGCAGAGTGTCCAAAAGAAACATATGATTCATTATAATTCTAGAACCACACCCCTGGGTGGAGATTTAAGACACTAATGAGACATGTGAAACATGAAGTTATGTGTGGAACTAAATGTACCAGAGCATTCCCAGAAAATCCCATGCTATGCAAATGAGCCAGAAACACCCCCCATATGCAAATAAGCTCCAAACCTGTGTCACGTGACATAGCCTCACTCTTTAACGGCAGCGGGGCTATTCTGCTTGCTCCACCTGACTTCCTTCCTTGGAAGTGTGTCGTTTTAAACCAATGGTCCCAGACTCCGCTACTCTGTTTAGTTCTTTGGGGACACAAGATCACAGCATCCCTCTGCAAGTGCCCTGTACAGGTGTCATCCAGAACTTGACGGGACATGGCCACCAGATCTGAACCAAAAGGGGAGGGGAACGGTGCAAGCTGGTTTATCTGGTTCCGTGGGGGAGATGGAACCAGATAATCACGAGGATGGATGTGAGGTAGAGAAGAGGTCTAGGAAGAGATCCAGGTCAGAGGTCAGAGTCGCAGCCAGATGGACTGCACCAAGGTTAGGTGTCAAAGAAGGAGTCCAGTACAAGATCACAGCGCACTCAGCAAATCCAGGCAGAAGCTAGAATACGGGATAATAAGTCATCTCAAGCAGAATAGGACCGTTCAGATGACTAGATCTTAGAGGGACACACAGCTAAAGGACGCTTAATTCAACACTATGAAGCAACTGTGCCCAATTCTGATTTAGTGGGGTCTATCAGACCCTGGAAAAGGCTGACATTAGTTCAAAGATGCTGAAGAGAACTCCGTGAGAAAGATGGCCGTAGGGAGGTAAGGCTCAGAGAAAAGCTCACTGAAACCTCAAAACCATGTCTAACACATCCAGTGAGGTTTTTGTCGCCACCAACGTCATTATTTGTAAAAGCTGAGCAGCACGTGGTTTTATTTACAGACGGATGAGTGTTTATCCTGGACGGAAGAGTGGGTGTCTGATGGTGTCACCATGGCCTCTTGGCTGTCTCCAGCTTGCTGTCTGTCTGCCTGGGCTGTTTCTCTTTCTGTGAGGCCCGGGTTCCATTAGCAGCTCAGAGGATGTGAAACCTCACCACGGCAAAGTGCAAAAGGGCTGACCCTCTGGGAGAATCGAGACATCGAAGGCCATAATTTGTGTCCCATATTACAGATGGGGGGGCCCAAATCAACTTTCCCAAGCCTCCCAGGGAAGGGGGAACCCTGCTATTTTGGAAATAGGTCTTGTGCTCTGTAATTAAAAATAATGACTACCTTCTGTTTTCAGTGTATTCAAATCTTAGTCAGTATTTATGTGCCAGTGTGGATGTGTGTGTGTGTGTGTGTGTGTGCATGTGTATGCATGTGTATGTGTATGTGCATTTTATTTTGATCTGAGGTTTTTCCCTGACAGCTTAGCCATAGAATCAAGAACATATTGAGCTAAAGAGTTATTTTCACATGGGTGGCAAACATTGTTTTATATGTGGGTGTTTGCCTGTTTGTATGTCTATGTACTACGTGTGTGCAGAGCCTGAAGAAGCCAGAAAAGGACACCAGATCTCCTGGAACTGGAGTTACAAACAGCTGTATGCCATCACATGGATGCTAGGAAATGAACCAGGATCTTCCGCATGAGCAACTAGTGCTTTTAACCTTAACTAGTAGTCACCCTAGTCCCCTACATGGGATTTTAATACTGAACTGTTATATAAATGTTGCAGAATAATGTTCACAGAGAGCTACTGCAGAAGATAGCAACCCTAACTAGTCTTTCTCAATAGTAAATAATTCTGCCCAGAAATGTTAAAATGTTATAAAAAGAAATACTTTTGAAAAGGAATATATAATAAATAAAATATAAAATATATAACCAATTAAGTTAATGAAAATAAAAAGCAATAAAGCTACTAAAAAGGAATTGATAAAAAATAAAATATATTTATTTTTATAAATATAATACAATGCAAAAATAAAACAAAATAATATTGTAAAGATAATATAAAAAATGAGGGGCTGGAGAGATGGCTCAGAGGTTAAGAGTACCAAATGTTCTTCCAGAGGTCCTGAGTTCAATTCCCAGCACCCACATGGTGGCTTACAACCATCTGTAATGAGATCTGGCACCTGCTTTTGTATACATAATAAATAAATTTTTAAAAAAATGAAAAATATTTATAAATACAATAAATGGGATAAACAAACTTCTCTGACTTTTGGATAACATCTCTAGTTGTAAAAACAATATTTAATAATAGCAAAATAGTACATCTTTCAAAGTTAATAGGTGGTTTTATAGGTGATGTTTTTTAAAAAGTTAAAAGAATGTACAATTCCTCAAAATTTGACTTACAGTATGAAAACAAGAGAGAACATCTTGAGTCAGTGTTAACTCAAGCCCTACACTGATTTTAAAACCAGTTGTTCGTCAGAAAATACTCACTCTCCCTTCCAGCACAGAGACAAAGATCCTAAACAAAATGTCACCCAGTCTGAATGAAATGTTAGCAAGCCCCATTAAGAGTGTGTTGAAGGAATATTGCTACAAAATTAAGGAGAATTTCACCTACAAATATTGAGGTGCCGTGTCCATCTCCAGTACAGTTAATTATGATTTAATGCGCTAATAGTAAATTCCACACGAGTATCTTCGTTATTTCTAAGAAGAATTTGCTGAAATACAGAACTATTTCTCATTAAAACAACAACGAAATGTCCAGCTATGCAGCAGAAATGGGAGTGACCGTGGGAAGTCACAGAGAGCACCAGGATGTGGTGCAAAGGTAACAAACCAATGATTCTTCCATATAGGAGCGGTATGCATTCAGACAGGAAATGATCCCAATAACAATAAAATGTGCAGGAGTGTATAAGGAAACCGTAAGACATGAATGAAAGTCTGAAGAGTGGAGTCACATTCTGTGTTTCCAGGACAAAGTAAGGAAATTGTAAATATGTCAGTTGTCTTGAGTTTACAAATTTAGTGCTTCTCCATTGGGAAAACTAGCAGAACTTTTCATGGAAATTGCGAACCGGTTCTAAAATTCACCTGGAAATATAATAGACACCAGATTTTTATGAAACAGTAATGTCAGAGACTAGCATGCACTAGACTGAAATAGTCTAGCAAATAAAGTCAAGACAAGATTTAAAAAATGAAAACACAGATCGATGTCAAGAGATTAAGAGATTTGCAAATATACAAATATACTAAAGGATGAAAGTTATATATCTAATCATTTGTTTAAGTGGACTGCTCAACAAATACTGCTGTGACAACTGGGTGCTTAATTCACCCCACATAAAAGTAGACTCCAGACAGATATTCAAGGTGTCCACTATGTTAGTAAATCAGACCCCTGCAGAAGAATCCAAATCCCAAGGCATCATGTGGTGGTTCTTGGCAGGATTCAATTTACTGCAGGCTTTTGGACCGAGGTCTGCATCTTTTATTGGATGTGTTTGTCTCTCAGGCCTCATCATGTGGGCACTCTCGATATGGCAGCAGGCTTCATCAAAATTTGCAAATGAAAGAGATCCAGAAAGAGTCCCAGCAAGGCAAACATCACAGGGGTTTATAATCTTACCTCAGAAGTGAAATCCCATCTGCTCAGCAATGTTCTGTGTGTCAGAGGTAAATTAATTGGGTCTAGCTCACATCCTAAGGGAGGCGATTATATGTGATGTGGACACCAGGCGATCGCTCAAGTCCGTCTTGGGAGGCTGCCTACTACAGCAAGCCTTGGTTCCAAATGGAAGTAATAAAAGAGGGAAATAAAGGCCAGCAACCCCAAACCAAGAGGGATCATCTCATACAGACTGGTGTAACTCAAGGAGAACCACGACATTTTCTCCATTTTCTCGCAGTTGATTGATACAAGGCGAGCTCTGTGGTCATGTTGCCCGGGTGAGTGTCCAGCTTCGCCACTTTACTAACTGTGTAACTTTGGGCACTGTGTTTTGGTTTTTGTTTGTTTTTTTGTTTGTGTGTTTTCCTGGCTTCTGTTTCTTCAACTGTGATTAGAAGATAGTTGCAGAATTATGTATGATTCATACAACACTGTTGAAGAATAATTGTGTTGCTATGTACAGAGTGCTTAATGCCTCAGCCAGAGTGAGTGCTCAGTCAGTGTTTAAAAAGTTGTTATTTAAAATGTAATACAGCTAGATATACCTCTAGAATGTGAACTGGTGTTCTTTGTCTGTGATTGGAATGACTTTTATTATTTATATATCTTCTTCCACTCAGCAAATCTACTTGTCTAGACCACACCTTCTTAAATTATGTATTGTGACCTGGGCTTCTAAACATTCAAAGACAAAAAAAAATTAATTTAAAATCAACTGCATAATGAGTTTTAGATATTTCTGGCAGTCCTCACCCATGTTAGACTGTATGATTACCCTGAAATTACACCTACACACACACACACACACACACACACACACACACACACACACTTGTGCCTGTATGCACTCACAATTTAAAAATAAACGATTGTGTGCTTTTATAGAAAAATAATGATTTAATTATGAAAATCAAAGACTTTTATTGTTTCCCTACCATCATTTTTCAGTGTACAAGTATCAAATTAATATATTTTTGGAATGCATTGTATTACAATGTTTGGCTTTAACTGGTGGAAACAGATGCAGAGAGTCACAGCCAAACATTAGGCAGACCTCGGGGAATCCTGCAGAAGAATTTTAAGAGCCAGAGACACCACAAGAAAACCCACAGAAACAACTAACCTGGGCTCAGCGGGGCTCATAGAGACTGAACCCACAACCAGGGAGCCTGCATGGGACTGACAGAGACCCTCTGCACATATGTTACAATTGTGTAGCTTGGTCCTCTTGTGGACTCCTAACAGTGGGAACAGGGGCTGTCTCTGATTCTGTTACCTGCTTTGGGGACCCTTTTCCTCCTACTGGGTTGCTTGCCAAGCATTAATAGGAAAGGAGGTGCCTAGTCTCACTGTAACTTGATATGCCATGGCTGGTTGCTATCCATGGGAGGCCTGCACTTTTCTGAAGAAGCAGAGGAGGCGTGTGTTTGGAAGGAGTCTGGTAGAAGATCCACCTTGGCTCCCTTCCTCATCTCTTTCCCTAAACCCGCTCCTTCAAAGCCCACCAAACACAGCTCCTCCCCCAGAGAGGCTCAGGACGACTCTCACAGAGGATATAAAAGCGGCATCCCCAAAAACAGACTTGTGATTCTTCCGGTCTAGTCCCCTTCTCCTCTCTGCGGGCCAGAGAATAGCCCTGGAGTTCTTTGCCCATTAAACCTGGGCTTTCCAATTGGTCTGATTCAGTTTGTTGTGATGGCAGAGGCCTTCAGCAGGCCTAAAACGTATCGGAGTGGATGGGGATGAGGGAAGGGGAGAGGAGAGGAGAGGAGAGGAGAGAACAGAGGGGAAACTGATGCTGGGATTTAAATAAATAAATATTTTAAAAAATTTTAAAAAAGAATGTTTGGCTTTAAAAGCTGTTGTTTGGATTGATAAATTAGGATACACACATACACATTAACTAAATAAATTTTGGCTTAGAATTAGAACAGAATTTTCAACAATTTCTGAAATGGCCCTAGATATATTTTTTCTGTTCTAGAATATGTATCAGTATGACAAAATATCAAAATATCATTCAACTCCGAAAATTGCTGAAGATGATCTACATCCTACCATATCAAGTTACTCAGGGAGGAAATTTGTCTTTGCTTTAAATAAATGGTAGAATCATTATCAGCAAGTGGGGGTTCTATGCTTCTTTTACATACTTCTATACTTGGGGTCATGCAAAAATTTTCCAGCTGAAAATGGAAAGAGTTTAAGAAGCTCTGATTTACAGTTGCCCTCACACAGTAGCTGAAAATACATGTTCAAACTTTTACCGTAAGCAGATGTGGTGGCTCACGCCTTTAATTCCAGCACTGGGAGGCAGAATCAGGCAGATCTCTGTGCATTTTAGGCCAGCCTGGTCTACATAGTGAGTTCCTGGCCAGCTGGGTATATATAGTGAGATAAATGCTGTCTCAAACAAACAAACAACAAAACACTTGTATTGCAGTCTTGCATGTAATGGAATTGTCCAGGGCTGGGGTCAAGGCTACAGGAGCAAGGTTTATCACTGAGGACAGTACACACAAAATTGTCCCATTAGCTGTAGATTTCATGTGAGAGCTAGGACTGCATTCCTATTTTCTTTTAAATTTTTAAAAAATTTATTTATTTATTTATTTATTTATTTATTTATTTATTTATTTATTTATTTATTTATTTATTTATTTATTTATTTATTTATTTATTTATTTATTGGTTTTTCGAGACAGGGTTTCTCTGTGTAGCTTTGTGCCTTTCCTGGAACTCACTTGGTAGCCCAGGCTGGCCTCGAACTCACAGAGATCTGCCTGGCTCTGCCTCCCGAGTGCTGGGATTAAAGGCGTGAGCCACCACCGCCCGGCCCTATTTTCATTATAAACCACAACAGAGCGCACTGACTTAGCATAATATGGATGAGTTGAAATGTGTCTAACTTTAAAGAAACTCAAAAATTTTACATTTTATAACTATCTCATAACCTATTTGACCTACATTGATGATTTACTGAACCGTGCCTAGAGCTGAAATCACAAACACTGTATCTAACCCATTTCCCAGAATACACTGGGAGTTCCTTCATTTATCAAGGTGACTTTCCTCTTCCTTGAAAACCACAGCACCCGGCGGGGTGTGGGGGACTGCTGGTGCGCATGCGCTGCTCATTGCGGAGGGTGTTGAGATGACCCGAAGACTAGGGCTCAAAGTCGATTTGTGTGAGGCCAGTCGGCAAAGCTTCGGAGTCAACTTCTAAGTATTTGTTAACTGTTTGAAATGTGAATCCTGTTATTCTTCACAAGGAGAAAGTTATGTGAAAATTTAGGAACCCAACAAAACAAAACACATTTTTCCATCTACAAAGTAATTAATCACAAGATTATCATATTCTTCAGAATATCAAGTTTTGTGTGTGTTCCCAGTGATGACTTAATTCATGAAATCAATTCAGAAATGGTATATAACTGCAGAGAGAAGAAGGGAAGGAGACAGAGGTAGATAATATATAACATTATTCTATCTGACCTTGGATATTCGGAACCTTTCTGACTCAGATTGTTGTGACTTTTTTATGTCAATGGGATTATTTTATTACAGTCACATATATACATTGTATTATGATTGCATTCATCCTGTTACCCTCTCTTAGTTCCCTCCTTCTTCCCCTGAATCCTTTCCTCTTCTCAACTAGATCACCCTCCTACTTTTAAGACTCCTCTACACACACACACACACACACACACACACACACACACACACAGACACACACACAGACACACACACAGACACACACACACACACACTGGCTTTTTAGTTATGGTTGCTTGCATAAGTGTAGGTAGGGGACTATTTGTGGAGCATGGGCAACTGAAGAAAATGTCCCCCTCTCCACCAGACATTATTCACTGCCAATAATACCTCATGAAAGAGTAGGACCTTGGAGAAGCTTTCCCTACCTGTGACAGAATGCTGAAGGGTCCAGTCTTGTGCATAGCGCTATATGTTCACAATTTCAGTGGCCACGTTGTGTCCAGAAGCATTGTTTCATGACATTCCTCCCCATCTCTTAATGCTTCCGTTCTTTCCACCTTTGGTTCTGGAAGTTGGAGGAGGTGACAGAGCTGTGTCATTTATGGCCGAGCACTCAAGAGCCACTAATTCTTGCACACTGACCAGATATAAGTTTTTGCATTAGCCTTCCCATTGCAAAAAGGAGCATCTGTGCCCAGGGCAGAGAGCAGCATTGGTCTATGGGTATTAGTGTAAATATTTAGAAGGCAGCTTGACCACATGTTCATTTAACAAAACAACAGTAAATAATTCTCCATTTGAGTCTATAACATCCTGACCCACAAGATTTCGATTCAACTTACAGCACCAGATGTATATTCCCCTCCCATGAAACAGTCCTCAAATGCAATCAAAGGGTGGTTGCCTACTCCTCAAAGAGTTATGCCACTATTATTGCAACAGTGAGCATATCTTGCCTAGCAGGTTTTGTATTGTAGCAGGCAGGATCTACAGCTCGGTAAGATAGTTGATGTCTTTTCTCCCCAAGCAGCTTGAGTAACACCTTCTGTTACTGTGTGCTCTAGTCAGCAGGGAGGAAGCTTCCAAGTTAGTTCCAGCTTGATTTCTCTGTGACCTGTAAACAAAGCATGTGGTGTCTTCAGCAATGGGATCTTACCATTTAATTCTAATGGGCAACCAGTAATGAAGGCAAAGGCCTAATATGGTTTTGGGAGCCCCTGGGACTTCTGTAGTGAAGGGGCTACCATAGGAAGGTGTCCCACACCCAGAAGTATCTCATATCAGGCGTGAAAAATCATAATTTCTGGAGATAACATTATCCACCCATACAAACTCACTAATGACAAGATATTTCCAGATACTAATAATCACCCAAAAGCATCCCTGTTTTGTAAGGAAGAAACTGTTAACAATAGTTCCACTCCTCATCCTGTTGGTAGATCGTCATTCAGCATGACAAGGCCAAATATAGACATATGTCATGCTTGAAGCTCATCTTTAAAAAGTGTTTAGGAGTCTTGCTGTGAAGGGGATCCGCCCTCCCTGCTCCACATCACATAGTGTGAGCAAAGGTAGGTCAGGGAGTTTGGGAGTTAGCCTAGGGAGAGGCTGAAGAAATCTACATTGTTATTGGCAACGAGCCTTGGGATCCAGCAAGCTGGGTGTGACCACAGAGGGTGGAGACAGACCTTTAAAACCGATGACAACTTGTCTCCAAAGAAGATGAGCAGCCAAAGGGGGAAACAACCTGTCTAACAACCCAGGCAGTGCCTGAAAGTGATGCAGTTGAGGAGTTCTTTGCAGAGAGCAAAGCTTCTCCACCCAGGTGGCTTCGCCATACGTTTGTTTTTCAGAATGCAGCAGTGTACAGAGTGGAGAAGAGTCATAAGAGATTCTATGAGATGTGGAAACCAGGGCAGGAAATTATCCAGGACTGTGGGGACAGTATTAGGATCTCTCTAATGGGACTAGATGAGTTAATCTGGAATCTTGCCACAGTAAGTGACATACAGAAGAGGCATTGTTAAGGTTGTACTTAATTTAGATGGGAAAGCCCAGAGTTCAAATCATTGGTTCCACGTCATCCTATGTTGGGCACATTCACTGGCTGATCCCAAGAGGCCCTGTGCCCCAGCGGTCTCTTGGATGGCGTGGGCTTGTTGTAACTGAACCTAAGATCAGGTGGTGCTGTGTGAAGAACAATGGATATGCAGAGATTCTGAAAGGAGCTTTGGGAATGGAACATCTGGTTGGAAGGTGGCCTCTTAGCTCAACTCCTGAGAGACCAGGGTGGGAGAAGAAAACAGGAAGTTTCATTCATCTTCTTTCTTCATTTGTCAAATTACAGTCTCCAGCTGTGTGCGTCCACTTTGTTTTTCCTGAAGAGAGAGAGATAGGGAGTAGAAAGCTTGGCGAGTCCCACTCCTTCCGTGAAGGGGGTCTTTGTGGAAAGTCAGAATGACCCTTTGACTTGGTGAGCACATCTCTTGGTTTGTCTCTTCTTTCCCCCAAGACAAGTATCTTTTCTCTGGCTTCTTTTCGTGTCTGAGGAAGTTGTGTGGACAAGGAAAGAAGAGCAGTTAGGAGAGAGGAAGTGAGGAGCAGAGAGGAAGATGAGAGGAGTAAGGGAAAACTAGAGAGAAAGGAAGGATGGAAAAGCTCACAGCCCCGACTGCTAAGATTCCAATGTGTTTCCAGGGCTGGAGGATCTGCCAGATGGGTATGGGCACTCTTTCGGGCACTCAGGCACGGGCAGTCACCCTCAGGGCTGAAGAAGAGAGGGAAGACTGGCTGGAATCAAAAGCCGTGTCTCCGGAGACGCGGTCTTGCTTGAAGGCAGACCGCTTGCTGTTCTAGGCAGTGTTACCTGTAACCAGGGAACTTACACACCGCCAAAGAAGTACAGGAGAAAACTATGGAGGCGCACTCCTTGCTCTCCTGTTCAGACTTAAAGAGCTTTCTCATGTAGCTCAGGACTGCCATCGCAGGGAGTGGAGCCGCCCACAGTAGGCAGTATCCTTCTACATCAATTAACCATCAAAAAATCCCTCACAGATATGTCCACAGGCCCATCTGATCTAGGCAGACCCTGAATTGAGACTCCCTTCCCAGATGACTCTGGGCTATGTCCAGTGGATAGTTAAAGAGAACCAGGACACAAGGGATGAGGTAGCATTATATCTGGGCCAGTAACATGGCTCAACATAGAAAAAAATCATGACCCAGGCATTATATCTGGGCCAGTAACATGGCTGAATATAGAAAAAAAATCATGATCCAGAAAGCTATCTCTGTGACTTTATGACCACAGGCCACCTCCCCAGCCTCACCTTCTCCCATCAGTAGATCTAATGTATGTTATGTTTTTCGATCGACTTTCCCTCAAACCATTGTACCTGCCCTTTTCAGTCTTGTATAATAAAACGGGTAGCCCTTTGACTGAGTGAGCTGAGAATTATTCTTTCCTCACACCTGAGACCTGGGGAGAATCATGGAGACTGGAGAGAAGTGATTCACAGGCACAGAATTAGCTGTTGGAAGGGAAGTTAATTTGTAAGCTATCTGGATTTTGCTGGCTAGTTTTATGTCAACTCGACCCAAGCTAGAGTCTCTAAGAAAGAAGGGACCTCAACTGAAAAAAAAATATCTCCACCAGACTGGCCTGTAAGCCAGCCTGTGGTGCATTGATGATTGATGAGGGAGGGCCCCACTCACTGTGGGCAGTGCCCCTAGGCTGGTGTCCTGGGTATTATAAAAAAGCGCGCTAAACAAAGCCATGGGAAGCAAGTCAATAAGAACATTCTTCCATAGCCTCTGTCTCAGCTTCTTTCTCCAGGTCCCTGCCCTGCATAAGTTCCCACTTTGACTTCCTTCAATAGTGGACTGTGATGGTGGCAGTGTAAGCCAAACAAACAAACAAACAAACAAACAAACAACAAAAACAACAACAAAAAAAACCCCTCTTTCTTCTCCAAGTTGCTTATAGTCGTGGTATTTTATCACAGCAATTGAAACCCGAAGGAAGACAGGAAGCTAAATTGTAAGACATCTGGACTAGAAGGGAAGCACTGGCGTAGACTCAACAGGAGTGCAATTGTTCATTAAGACAAGGAGAGGATCAAGACAGCCATGCCTGATGAGTTTTCTCCCACCCCCATATCTGCACAACCCTGAAGCTACTGCCCAACCCGCCAGCATGCAGGTGTTACTCCCAGAGCTAAGGGGCTATTTTGCTCTTTGGCAGCAAGTGTGGTGGTGTTTTAAAGTCTTTTTTACTTCACTTTCTACTCTGCAGGATATTAAAGACATAAATCCTAGCTCCTGAAATACAGAGTCCCGTCTCGTGGGTTAAAGTACCAATTACTCCTATCTTCTGAGAATGAGTTGTTTTGGTTCTGACATAGGAGTTTCAAATCTTCATGCACACCAAATAAGACAAATCCAACTGGTTTTAACACATGGCCACAAATGCTTTATTATAACTCCCATCAACAGGCAGAGATAGCCATTCCTCACTCCTCTGGGTGCCCCCTTTGTCTGCCTGCACTGTCATACGAGGTCATACAGTTTTCTAGTCTCCAAGATCATTCACTAGAGCTCTCACCCTCAGAGCCATACAACACAATGTAAGAAACCTAACGACTCCTAAATGCCCTAGAGCAAGGAAATCAACCTCACAGGGGACGTTTGTCCATGCTCAGAGAGAAATCTCAGGTGATCTTGTATTTGCAGAAGGTTCCATGGGTACCGGCACCCAAATAGTCACATGACCTCAAATGACTGAAGTCTTTCATGTTAACACCACACAAGCCACAGAATAAGATGAATTTTCACGGGCTCGTTGCATGAGTTGGCTGTTTGAAACCTGGGACTTATGCAGGGACACTTGGCTCAGTCTGGGAGGAGGGGACTGGACCTGCCTGGACTGAGTCTACCAGGTTGATCCCAGTCCTCGGGGGAGACCTTGATCTGGAGGAAGTGGGAATGGGGGGTGGGCTGGGGGGAAGGGGAGGGGGCAGGAAGGGAGAGAACAAGGGAATCTGTGGCTGTTATGTAGAACTGAATAGTATTGTAAAATAAAATGAAAAAAATAAATAAATAAAAAGAAAAAAAAAGACGAATTTTCACTTATTTCATGTCTGACCAAAACTCCTGATCAAGAAACCTATAACCACCACAAAATGCTCATTGTTTGATGTCATTAATTTTCAGTAATTTGTTATGCAACAATAGGAATTAGAGCAATCCAACTATTGATTAAGATAGATAGATGAAATGATAAACAGGCTAAGAAAGAAATCAGGGAAACAACACTCTTCACAATAGCCACAAATAATATAAAATATCTTGGAGTAACTCTAACCAAGAAAGTGAAAGATCTGTATGACAATAACTTTGAGTCTTTGAAGAAAAAAATTGGAGAAGATCTCAGAAGATGGAAAGATCTCCCATGCTCATGGATCAGTAGGATTAACATAGTAAATATGGCCATCTAACCTAAAGCAACCTATAAATTCAATTCCAACACAATTCTTTACAGACCTTGAAAAAAATGATGCTCAACTTCATATGGAAAAACAAAAAACCCAGGATAGCTAAAACAATCCTATATAATAAAGGAACTTCTGGAGGTATCACCATCCCTGACGTAAAGCTCTACTATAGAGCGAGCTATAGTAATAAAAAATACATGGTATTGGCATAAAATCAGGCAGATGGCTCAATGGTATTGATGTAAATATACATACTTATGAACACCTGATTTTTGACAAAGAAGGCAAAATTATACAATGGAAAAAAGAGCATCTTCAACAAACGATGCTAGCATAACTGGATATTGATGTGTAGAAGAATGCAAATAGATCCATGTCTGTCACCCTGCACAAAACTCAAGTCCAAGTGAATCAAAGACCTCAGCATAAATCCAGTAAGACTGAACCTGATAAAAGAGAAAGTGGGAAATAGCCTTGAACACATTGGCACAAGAGACAACTTCCTTAATAGAAGACTACAGACATTGACAGCACAGATACTGAGATAGACAATTACTAAATGGGACCTCATGAAACTGAGAAGCTTCTGTAAGGCAAAGGACACTGTCAATAGGACAAAACAGCAGCCTACAGAATGGAAAAGAATGTTCACCAAATCACATCTGACAGAGGCCTGATCTAAAGAACTCAAGAAACTAGACATTAAAAAAAAAATCAAATAATATAATTAAAAATGGGTACAGATCTAAACAGAATTCTCAACAAAAGAATCTCAAATGTCCAAGATACACTTAAAGAAATGTTCAACATCCTTAGTCATCAGGAAAATGCAAATCAAAACAACTCTGCGATTCCATCCTGTACCTGCCAGAATAGCTAAGATCAAAAACACTAACAACAATTTATGCTGAAGAGGATGTGTAGCAAAGGGAACACTCCTCCACTGCTGGTGGGAGTGCGAACTAGTACAGCTACTTGGGAAATTAATATCGGGGTTTCTTAGAAAACTAGGAATCAAACTACCTCAAGACCCAGCTATACCACTCTTGGGCATATACCCAGTGATGCTCAATCATTCCACAAGGGCACATACTCAACTATGTTCATAGCAGTGTTGTTTGTAATCACCAGAAGCTGAAAATGACTTAGATGCCCCTCAACCAAGGAATGGATAAAGAAAATGTGGTGTATTTACACAATGCAGTACTACTCAGCTGTTAAAAACAATGATATCAGGAAATATGAAGGCAAATGGATGAAACTAGAAAAAAATCATCCTGAATGAGGTAACCAGACCCAGAAAGACAAACATGGTATGCACTCACTCATAAATGGATATTAGCTGTAAAGTAAAGGATAACAATGCTACAATCCACAGCCCCAGAGAAACTAAGTAAGAAGGGGGGCCCAAAGAGGCATGCATGGATTTCCTTGGGAAGGGGAAATAGAAGAGATCTCCTCAGTAGACTTGGGGTGGGTGAGGATGGGAACATGAGGGATCAGGTGAGGAGGTAGAGGGCATATACCCAGTGATGCTCAATCATACCATAAGGGCACTGAAAGAGATTCTTTGATGTAGGGGACATTTTGGGGTCAGGTAGAAATCTGGTAAAGGGAAATTCCCACAAAGGATGACCCCAGCTGAGACTCCTAGCAATAGTGGATAGGTAGCCTGAATTGGCCATCCTGTGATCAGATTGTTAACTACCCCGATTGTCATCAGAGAGCCTTCATCCAGTGACTGATGGAAACAGATGCAGAGATCCACAGCCAAGCCCTGGGCCGAGCTTGTCCTGTTGAAGAGCAAGATGAAGGATTGTGTGAATCAAGGGGGTCAAGGTCATCACAAGGGGACCCACAGAAACAACTAACCTGGGCTCATAGGAGCTCACAGAGTCTGGACCAAAAGCTAGGGAGCCTACATGGAACTGACCTATGCCCTCTCTGTATGTGTGACAGTTGTGTAGCTTGGTCTACTTGTGGGACTCCTAGCAGTGGAAGCAGGGCCTGTCCCTAATGATTTGGCCAGCTTTGAAGAACCTATTCTTCATACTGGGTTGCCTTGCCCAGCCTTAATACACGGGGAGGAGCTTAGTCCTACCTCAACTTGATATGCCACACGTTGTTGACACCCATGGGAGGCCTGCCCCTTTCTGAATAGAAACAGAAGAGGAGTGGATCTGTGGGGGGAGAGATGGGGAAGAGAATGGGAGGAAGGAGGGAGGGGAAACTGCAATAGGGATGTAAAATAATCAAATAAATTAATTTTTAAAAAAGAGATGATAGTTAAACAGACAGGCAGACAGATAGACAGACAGATGTATAGACATAACGGCATATTATAAGCACTTGGGGAAGTTCCACATTACAACTTATATTTGGGGAACATGAACCTGAGAAGATGAGGGAATGAAGCCTAAGGGCTGAGCATGTGAAAACCATTTGTACAACTTGGGATGGCTTGTCTAAACTTCTCTTGGAAGAGACCTGCCTGAGGAGGACAGGCCAGCTTGGAAGAGCTTGTTGGGGAACAGGCAGCATCCCGGGGGTGGAGCCATCAGAGGCTTCACAGGGAGACAGTGCTCTTACCTTCCTTCCCAAGAGGCCCTCCTCTGTCTTGCTCTGCAATCCCTCTCCCCTGTGCATGGCCCTTTAGCATGGAGTCAGACTCTGTTCGCCCTGCCTGGGAGATAGAAAGATCAAGGGAAAACCTTGGATCTGAAGAAGTCCAGAGAGAGCCTTGTAACCAGGAAAGGGGCCATTTGCATGTCTATTTTATATACGATTTCGAATTCTTCAAGATCCTCCAGGACTGTGGTTTGGCAGACTAGGGGCAAGTGTTGATCTATGTGGTCCAGTGTTTAGTTGGCTCTGTCTCTGGATGCGGGCTTCGCTCCTGCTTCATTCAGGTCATGCTTTGTGTTAGACACAAGAGCAATTGGTCATTTGGGAATCCAGACTCAGGGAGGAGCCCAGGAATTAGGGGAGACTTAGAATGGCCCAGGAACTGAAGAGGTGAGTGAGTGGGCCTGGTGGCGGGCATACAGCTCACTACAGAAGAAAGCATTTCACCTCTGAAGCTGCTCTTTCCCATGGAAGAGCTCATACTCGATTAAGTCAAAACACAACTGCTTCTCAATGTGGAGATAAACATGAGGAAGGCGCTTGAAGTGTTTGCTGTGCTGCACAGGATCTTATATTTGGCATAAATCATGTAATCAGAGAGTTCGGGGTGTCTCTGGAGGTTCCTCTTCCTCCAAAACTTTTCCGCCTGTGCTCATTATGCTCATCTCACACGTTCACCCCATCTTTGGGAGCCAGAGAAGATTTGCTTTCATCATCCTGTCTTGGATTTGCAAAGCTGGAAGCTGGAGAGGTGATTTTGCCAAGGCACGCCACAGCTTCCGGAGCTAGAGGCAGCTCAGATCGCCAAGAAAACTGTGGACTCCCTGATATGGAGGCTGTGCGTGCTGTAGAGAGTGAGAAAGCCGGGAAGAAGGAGCCAGTCCCCAAGGGCTGCTGTGCCCTCCCTGGATCTGGAGTGACCAGACACCACGCCAGTTTCTCACTCAGTGTGTGTAAGTCTCATGGCCTTTAGACATGTACTAGGTTCTAGAACATTTAGGGTTATAGTTTCTGTCTCTCTCTGTCCACTCTAATGTGCAAGGACAAACAGGATTGTCCAGGAAATAATCACAAGGCTCCCTCTTAGGGATAGATTTCACAAACCTTTGCCCCCAGACTAAACTTCCTGCATGCCTGAGTCCCCCACCCCTCTTTCCTGCCTCACGGAAGCGCCTGTCAGTCATCTCAGACAGTGGGTGTACTCACTCAAGCTAGCAAGGTTCATCTTCAAGTCCAGCTTAACAAAGATGGAACCAAGGGAGGGTAGAGTGCCCCTCTGCAGTGCAGTCTGTGTGTTCAGCAGGCTGGCCTGGCACTGTGTAGAACAAAAGGTGAGAAAATCAGGTGCTTTAGCTGACTCACCCTTAACCTCTAATCTTCCCTGCTCAAATGCGTTCTTAATGCACTCTAGCAGTGTGGGATTCACCTTCTCTGACATTGCTATAGCAACTCAAATCAGACCAGTCTCCTGCTGACTTGGAGCCTCCCAAGCCTCTGATTGAAGGGCCCGAAGCAAAGCTCTGAGTTACTTCTCCAGGTGTTCCCACTGTGGGACTTGAGATGCTCATCATCCTGGCACCCATCACAGCGGTGGTGACTTCTTTAATTTAGCAGGTATTGGGTACTGGACCCCAAGTTTGTTCAGTTAGTCCTATGAAACCCAGAAAGTAGGTATTATTATTACTTTATTTCCTCTCATAGTGGATGAAATGAGACTTGGTGAATTCTTAGGTGTTCAAGGTTTAGATACTGTTTGCTCTTGTTACCCCCTCTATCTCCCCACAATGATTCCTTTTTACTGTCCTGGTGTCTGCAGTTACTCCAGGTACTGTACTCACATCTGGAGCTTTGGAGCTAGGAACCATGGATGAGAGAGAACATGAGACATTCGCTTTCTGGCTCTGGGTTACCTCACCCAATATGATCTTTTCTAGTTCCTTCCATTTACCTGCAAATTCATGATTACATTTTTCTTTACAGCTGAATAATATCCCATAGTGTATATGCACCATACTTTCTATATCCATTTGTCAATTGAAGGGCATTTAGGTTGCTGATTGAGGACATTCAGCTAGAAAATGAAAGAGACAAAAGCTAGGTCTGTTTGACTCCTAAATCATCAAAAAAGATGATAGATAGATAGATAGATAGATAGATAGATAGATAGATAGATAGATAGATAGATAGATGATAGTTAGATGGATGATAGATAGATAGATAGATAGATAGATAGATAGATAGATAGATAGATAGATAGATAGATAGATAGATGATAGATAGATAGGGCCAACTCCTTATTACGCAAAGTAAAGCTATAACATTTCTGGAAATCCATTTTTATCCTTTATGAAAACAACACTCTAGTCTTCTTTTGCAGATTTGCTGAAAACCATCTTCTGTCCTCTCTGGAGGCTCATGATTATCAGGAGTCTGTTAAATACTCTCATAATGACACGCGACACTTTTAGGTAAGTGACAGAGTTTGCCATGCTGTGGTAGTTTGAATGTAGTTGTCCCCATAACTCATAGAGAGTAGCTGCTCTATTAAGAGGTGTGGCTTTGTTGCAAGAGGTGTGGCCTTGCTGGAATAAGTGTGCCACTGTGAAGGTGGGCTTTGAGGTCTCAAATATGCTCAAGTTACACCCAGTGCCCCAGTTCACTTCCTGTTGCCTGCAAGATACAGAACTCTTAGCTCCAGCACCATGTCTGCCTGCACGCCACCATGTCATACCGTGATGACAATGGACTGAACCCCTGAAACTGTAAGCCACCCCAATTGTTTTCCTTTATAAGAGTTGCCATGGTCTTGGTGTCTCTTCACAGCAATAGAAACCCTAACTAAGACACATGTGCATGCTTAAAGATCATGTCCCCAAAGATGTCGCATCCTAACACCTGTATTATTAATCTCTCTGTTCTTACCACTTATCACCTTGTCTGTCTGTCTTCAATATAACATGGCCATGATGGGGGACAAGTACACTAACTGAGACTGATTTTTCACCTTCCCCTTCTTTTACAGTGAACAAAACCATGTTTTTAGTATGAAATGCTCTCTGTCTAGAACCCTTGATTTCTGGATCAGTCTGACCCTTAAGCAAAAGCACATATGTGTGTGTCAGGGGTGGGGAGTTGAAACTTGAGTGCCCACCCCACTACCAATGTGTTAAAATCTTGGTCCCCAGCCTGTGTTACCATTGGGAGGTGGTTGAACTTTAAGAGATGGGATACAGCAGGAGGATATCAGGTTGTTGGAGGCGTCCCTTGGCGGGTGTATTGGAATCTTGGCCCTTTTCCCATCACTCTCTACTTCCGGCAGGCATGAAGTGAGAAGCTTTTTCCATCACACGTTACAGATCTGAAGGCTGGTGAACCAAGCAACCATGGCCTGACACCTCAAGGCCATGAAATAAAGTAAACCTTTCTTCTCCGTAAATGGTTTACCTCGAGTATTTTGACACAGGATAGAAAGCTAACTACACCGCAGTGTTTGCGTGGAGGTGGTTTGGAGATTTCTGATTGAAGAATGGTGCTTTTAATCAAATAATTTGGCAAAGCCTTGTTGTTTATTCCAGGATCATCTTGTGCTACAGCTCTTGCAGTCAATTTATAGCTTTTATCATAATTTTAGTGTTATGACAAATAAAATAACTAGATATGCTCTTGGGGTCCAGTAAGCAAACATATATATAAAAGTAACAGCCAGCCTTATAAAATATACCCCTTATCCATACCCCATATCCATCCAGAGGTTCGAGGTACATTTCTTGGAATAATTTGCTTCCCATTCCCAAGCATTTTTTTCAGTAACATTTTTTTTTCCTTAAAAAAAAAAAAAAAAGACAGAGCACACAGATTACCTTTGTAGGTCTATAGAAAGCATCGGGGAGTCTCTGGCCTGCCTAAGTGGGGCGGTGCTCACTGGGCATGTATGTCAGTCAGGTTATTGCGTAAGCCAGAATGAGCTGTGAATTTCCCTGGGAGGAGGATTTTATTACTGCAAAGCCCACTAAAAACAAAATTATATTAACTTTTTTCCCTTCACATCCAGAAGTAATTACACTTAGCATGCTAGGTGTATCCATCAGCAATATAATGTTTGCCATGCGTATATTTACAGATTACAGAAAATGGGAAATTACACACAATGGAATTGCTCTAGACTGGAGGCTGAGTTTTAAACCAGTACCTAATGGTGCTGTGGGATGGTCTGTATGTCAAATTGCTCTGATTGGTCAATAAATAAAACACTGGTTGGCCAGTGGCCAGGCAGGAAGTAGGTGGGACAAGGAGAGAGGAGAATTCTGGGAAGGCTGAGGAGAGAGACACTGCCAGCTGCTGCCATGACAAGCCGCATGTGAAGACACCGGTAAGCCACAAGCCACGTGGCAAGGTATAGATTTATGGGAATGGGTTAATTTAAGCTATAAGAACAGTTAGCAAGAAGCCTGCCATGGCCATACAGTTTATAAGTATTATAAGCGTCTGAGTGATTATTTTATACGTGGATTGTGGGACTGCGGGGCTTGGGGAACCTGGAGAGAAGCTCTCCAGCAACATAATGGGAATCACAGAGAGCCACATTCTCCCTGGAATCTTTTTAAAGTGCCACTAAGTACAGCATAGAAATAAGAAACTCAGAAACTTTAACAACACACTTGCTGAACTTGTTTTTGACTGAAATAGAAAAAAGAGAGAGAGAGAAATAAAAAAACAACAGGTATAGCACGGTATACATGAGTAAAATAGACGACCTTGCTGTAAGGATGTAGAGGTGGGAGGCTCATATTTACTCATTCAGGAATGCACATCTTCCCTGAGGTCAGGTATGGTATGCTCAGTGGTTCTTTGTAGATCCCTGAGCATGCAGGGTAATATCCAGAGACATTGCTTTTATCACCATGGGAATGGAGCTACAAGTTGGCATCCAGTAGGGCATGCTAAATATCCTATAGTGATGAACAGGGCGGCACTCCTTACCCTACCCTAGCAGACAATCACACAACCCAAAACGCCTATAGTGTTGAAAAGAGGCAACGGAGTTTGTTCATTAGAGCATCTTGCAGACTTCTCAATGCTGCACAGACCTTCAGTGGTTCCAGTGTGACCCACGCCCAGAAAAACAAAGCCAAGCTCATGTTGAAGCTTACTTCCCCAATATGGCAATGTTAGGAGTTAGGGCCTTTGGCAGATGGCTAAGTGGATGGTCTTTATGAACGAACTACACTTTTTTGTTTCTTTTTTTACAAAGACCGCATTGGTCTCTCAGGAATGGACTAAGGTTGGCTATGGTGGTGAGATCTGTCATCCTAACACTCAGGAGACAAAAGGAGAAGGATCATGGGTTTAAGCCTAGCCTGGGCAGAATAGGGAGTCCTTGTCTCAAAAATAAATAAACAGGCTGGGAGGATGGCTAAGTTGGTAAAGCACTTGCTGTGCAGACATGAGGACCTGAGTTCGATCCCCAAGACCTCCATAAAAGAAGCTAAGCATGATGGAACACAACTCTACTCTTTGTGTGATCCTGCAGGGGCAGGTAGATTCCTGGGCTCACTGGTTCAGCCAGACTAGCAGAATTGATAAGTTTGAGGTTGACCTTGGCCTCTACACATACACACACACACACACACACACACACACACACACACACACACACACACTACACAAACAACAAAAATTATATAAAAATAAAAGAAGGGTCTGGGAATGGTTCAGTCAGTAAGATGCCTGCCATCTAAGCATGGGGACCTGGGTTTGGATCGCCAGCACTTTTACATAGAAAGCCAGACACAGGGGTATGCATCTGCATCTCCAGCATTTGGAGAACAGACACGGACGGATCCCTGAAGCTTACTGGATAGCCAGACACTCAGTGCCAGCCAGGTTCAGTGAGAAAACTTGTTCCAAAATTGAAGGAGACGAGGGCCTACTTGTGCAGTGGTGGCACACTGTGTCTTAGTTACATTGCTGTTGCTATGATAAAACAACGCTTACATTTAAGGCAATTTATAGAATGCATGGCTTACTTGGGCTTACAGAGGCATAGCAATCCACCATGGCAGCAGGCATGCAGCAAGCGCAGGAAGCTGAGTGATCACGTCTTCAACCTTAAGCACTAAGCAGAGAGAACTGGAAACAAATTGTCTTAGTTAGGGCTTCTATTGCTGTGAAGAGACACCACGACTATGGCAGCTCTCATAAAGGAAAACATTTAATTGTGGTGGGGCTCACTTACGGTTCAGGTTTAGTCCATTGTCAGCATGGTGGGAAGCCAGGGAGCATGCAGGCAGACATGGTGCTAGAGAAGGAGCTGATGGTTCTATATCTTGACTCACAGGCAACAGGAAGTGGTCTGAGCACAGGGCGTGGCTTGAGCATATGTGAGCCCTTAAAGCCTGCCTCCCTAGTGACACACTTCCTCCAACAAGGCCACACTCACTCCAACAAAACTACACATCCTAACAGTGCCACTCCATTTGGGGGCCATTTTCTTTCAAACCACCACAAAGGGTGAGGCTATATACATACTCTCAAGGCCCATCCACAATGATGTACTTCCTCCAGCAAGGCTGCACCTCCTAAACTTCCCCAAATGCCGCCACTAACTAGAGGCAAAGTATGCCTGAGTCTATGAGGGACAGTTCTCATTCCAACCACCACGATTGGTGTAGAGGTGAACAACTATTCCTTGGTTAGACTTGAGGCCCACTCCACAGGAGGGAGTTCATGCCTGTCACTATAAGCCTGAACAAAACTCCATGATGGAGAACACATAGGCCCTTGGAGATAACTCAGTATTGTCATTTAGCTAAATTGAGAGCATGTCAAACTGTCTTCTAAATATCTGTGTCCATATTGCAGCTTTATTGTCCATATTGCAGACAACTGCAGCTTTAACGAGAGAAACCTTTCTTTCTAATGAATGGTGGCAAATGCAGAGTCATGGCTCCAGAGATGCTGAGGATAAGTGACAGATGAGGGCTCAACTCTGAACAAGACATGCGTGCTGTCTCCTCTAAGGCTCAGGGAGCATTGCAGAAGATAAGGAGATGGCCTGCAATATGTGATATTCTTGGCAAGGCACAGCTACTACAGTCATAAACTCAGAGCAGCTGCAAATGTCTGCAAAAGAATGAGCCTGTCAAGAGTCACACGTGAAAAAAAAAAAAAAAAAAAGAGTCACACGTGGATGCAGGAATTGGGGGATGAGGAGGTGAGGGTGTTCAGGGAGTCCTACCCCTCATCGATGAATTACCTATTACTGATAGATTCAGGGAGAAGGGGAATCATTGCCTTGCTGCGGGACGCAGAAATATGAAGTAGGAATTTAGCTGACTATGGCAAAGCTACACCTAGAAGAAGCCAAGGGCCTTTCCAGAGGGTAAAGCCAAGACTTGAGGAGTCTTAGTGATACTGGCTTTTGAAAATTAGCTGTTTCCTGCTATGAATTTCTCATGTGCTATTGTAGCTTTTCCATTCCTAGAACAGTGTGTTGATCATTCATTGGGCACAATTTCCCCTATACAATTAAAGTATTTGGATAACTTCCTCTCGCTGTGCCTACAACAGACACAGTCAAGACCCCCAGTTTCAGGCTTTTCTGTAGTTATCATCATTAGCAGCATCCAGCCAGGACCATCTCTTGATAAAAGTATTTTATCTGAGCTATCTCTCAAATATCCAAGGACAGACTGCAGATAGGTTAAGTATCCAGACCACCTGCTAGTCTCCTGAAAATAAGGTAAATATCCATGTAGAGACAGCCGCCAAGGCCAGGTAGATGTTGGGTAAAAAGCCTTGTTTCTTGTGCAAATTAAGCTTAAACCTTCCTTTCTCCCATAGCCCAAGTGGTATCTCTAGACTTCCCCTTTAACATTTAACTCAGAACAAAAGGGCTTTTGCGTACCAGGTACATCAAGCTGTGACACAGGCTATCTGGCCACCGAGTTCATTTCCTCCACCCTGCCAGAAAACGGCACAACCGTGATTAGGCTGAGACAAATACGGCTCCAAAGAAAAATAAGGCAGTTTTATTTTCACCCATGACTTAGCGAATTATAAGCTCTTAACATTTTAACTAACCACTTCTAAGAATATAGTTCGAGCACATAAATTCCCTTTTTTAGATCCATTAACTGACTCTAGCCCTCAGTTGATTCTATTCCCCATTAGTTACTTCCCCTTTTGGGTTGTAAATGATAGCTGACACTTACTGCTCTTTGTGTGGCTCTTATCGCCTCTCTGTGTGACCCTGAAAGCATTCAAGCCTGGTCAAAGCATTGCTGCTTGTATGGGTATGCAACTGAAAACCCATAACACAAAAACTAGGGGGAGAACTAGAGGAACAAGATGGAAGATGGGGAAGAACCAGATGGGGGCAGAATTAAGATGGGAAGAGCTAAAGAGGGAAAACTAAGAGTAGGAAAATGTAGAGAGAATCAGGCAATACAGGAGCTAAGTATAAGAGCAGAAAAGAAGCTGTGTAGAGACAGAACTGACTCAGAAGAATGGACTAAAGAGTTTCATGTATGTAGATTTATTGAGAGTCCCTCAGATTAATTAATTCCCTGCTGGTAGTGTCACTTCTGGAACCCTGGGAAAAGGACTGTAACAGGGCTGGCCCTAGTTGTCTTTGTTGTTGCCTTTCAGTTTTTTACCTCACCGGGCTCCAGTACCCAGTTCCAACACAATGCTCATACAGGAGGGAGACCCTGATTAAACTAAACAGGTCATGAAACAAAAGTCATGAATCTAGGAAAAGAACTGGTAGAGAAGAAGGGGATTTGATAGGGAAAAGGGGGGAGAGAAAAATCAGAATACATTGTATATGGATATGAAATTTCCATGAACAAAAGCTAATTTTTTTTTTCAAAAAAGAAAAGCATTAAGTTGAGGAGCAATTAAAGAAGTATGTCCATCCTTGGCCTCCATATGCACACATCCCCGTGTACACACACAAACATATTAATGTATGACCAATACAGGGGAAAAAAAGGAAGAAAAGCTAGAGGAAGGAGGGGGAGAGGAGGGGAGGGGATGGAAGAGGAGGGAGAAAGAGAAGGAAAGGAAACAAAGACATCTTTAGCAGTAAATAGAAGGGTACCAAATTCAGAAGCTAGACAAATAATAATTGGATCACTAGCTTTTGAAAATGCTAATAATGCACAATGCAAAAGGGTAATTAGGCCATTAAAGGCAAGATCAGCACCTTTGGAGGAATGGATCCAAGATATAATAAATATTGAATCTCATAATCATGATGGTACTTGGATAGGAGAGGTGATTTCCAGAGGTTTGAAGAAAAACAGTAATGTCAAATGTTTCAATTGCGGTAAACAAGGTCACCTAAAAAGGGACTGTAAATAGGGCGTTCCTAGAAACAATGTTTTTGCTAGGAATAAACCTAGTAGAAAGCCCTTCCCTTCTGGATTATGCAGAAGGTGTGGCAAAGGTAGGCATTGTACTAACGAATGTAGATCAACAAGGAACAGACAAGGTAATTCTTTGCCTTTGTCATCAAGAAACTCCCTGAGGGGTCCCTCATAGGCTCCCATCTCAAATTCAGTTCAGTTATTTCCTGTCATCATAAAAGAAACCCCCTCCCAGAGCAATTAAAGAAACTAATGCCTATTGTAAGAAACCATACTGCTCTGGATGATAGAACACCTTTAGAAAATAAAACAAAAATTTAAGGAGAAACTATAAATAAAAATTGATAAAGACCAGATTTGGAACTTCCCCAAAGTTAGGGTTGGGAAGGGTTTTGTTTTTGTCTGTCAGGAGAATGAAGGCTAAGGAATCTGAAGAATACTGGACAAATAAGACATCTGAAGAAAAAGGAGAAATCATCCAGAAAAAAAATGTCCCATGAAAAAGATTTTCTGCAGTAAACCATGACCACATCTAACAGTGACCTTTGAAGTCTCCAAAAAGATGATGGGACCCCACAATGATGATTCCACATGGATGATAATAATGCCATTAAGCTGACAAACACCACTCAAAGGTCAGCTTTGTACTACA
Organism: Peromyscus maniculatus bairdii; assembly: GCF_049852395.1. NCBI lineage: Eukaryota > Metazoa > Chordata > Mammalia > Rodentia > Cricetidae > Peromyscus > Peromyscus maniculatus. The sequence goes on from NC_134861.1 coordinate 69,117,605, forward strand.
AATTGCTTAGGACAATTTTGAGATGGGTAGCTGAGATGATACAGCCTCACAGACTACTCCAATCAATACTTGACCATAATCCTAAATTTTCTTTGTGTCCCCATAAGACTACCAGCACCCCCATTCAGCAGGAAGTAGCCTAGAAAACTCTGCCCACATTCCCAAAAAATGGATTATGGATGTTTGTCTTTGTTTAGGGGTTGGTTAAAAATTGTTATTAGTCATAGTTAATCTCTTTCTAAAAGAAGAAAGTGGGATATGATATAGAAATTTCTTATATAGAAATGATAGGATAAAAAGTAGATTATTGGAGATTCAAGATGGCAGAGACAAGCAGACGCAGGTAGGCCTGTGGCAGCAGCCCGAGGAGGTAGACAGGTCCGGCAGCAGTGGCTGACAGGGACATTTAGGCCCGGCAACAGCTGGCGGAGACATTCAGGCCCAGCGGCGGCCCACAGAGGTGGACAGGCCCTGTGACGAAGATAAGCAGACGGAGGTGGACAGGACCGGTGGTGGCGGCCGACAGAGACATTCAGTCCTGGCGGCGGCCCACAGAAGTAGACGGGCCGCGCGGCGGAGACAGGCGGAAGCAGGTCGGCGACTCTCGGAGGTGGAAGGGCCCGGTGGCAGCGGCCGACAGGCACATACAGGCCCAGCGGCAACCGGCAGAGACATACAGGCCCCGTGGCAGTTCGCAGAGGTGGATGGGCCCGGCAGCAGTGACAAGCAGATGTATGTAGGCCCGCGGTGGCAGCCAGCAGAGACATACAGGCCCGTTGGCCGCCCACAGAGGCAGACAGACCCAGCGGCAGCTGACAGGGACATACAGGCCCGGCGGCAGAGACAAGTGGATGCAGGTGGGCCTGTGGCGGTGGGCCACAGGGGTGGACAGGCCCGGGGACGGAGAGGGGCGGACGCAGCTTGGAACGGGGACGCCCCTGGCCCCAACACCTGGGGAAGAGGCTATCTCCCTGGGTCGGAACCAGGGCGAGTCTGGGCACTCCGTCTGGGGACAACCCAGGGCCCAACTGCTGATCCTGTGAAACCCAACAACTTGGAGGTGTTGGTGAGACTACCCTGCTCAGCTGAAACCCATCTGGGAGAGGATTCAGATGCCTACAGTTTGAAGTCTGAAGAAACAAGATCAACTGAGGAGTTGACAAATGAACAAAACGTGACCTGGGAACACAGAAGAAGGCGCTACCCAGTCACCAAACCAGATCACCAGAATCATAAGTATATAATTCACCGACTGAAATCAGCTGTCCCTGAAGAAACAGCCCAATAGCACCAATTTAACCAAGAACCCCTACTAAATCAAGACTAAAAATTAGAACAAGAGAGGCATTCTCAGACACAGACACCACCTGTACCACACAGAGGAAAAGATGAGTAGACGCCAGTGCAAAAATACAGGCAACAACATAAAGACCTATATGGCAACATCAGAACCTAGTGATTCTACACCTACAAGACCTAAACATACCATGACAGAAGAAACAGAAGAGATCAACCCTAAAAATGACTTTAAGAAGATGATAGAGGCCCTTAAAGAAGAAATAAAACATTCCCTCAATGAGGAAATAAAAACTTTCCTTAAAGAGGAAATGAAAAACTACCTTAAAGAGGAAATTAAAACTTTCCTTAAAGAGGAAATGAAAAACTCTCTTAAAGAGGAAATAAAAACTTCCCTTAAAGAGGAAATGAAAAACTCCATTAAAGAGGAAATAAAAAACTCCCTTAAAGAAATGGAAGAAAAAACGAACAAAAAATGGGAAGAAATCAAATCATGCCAAGGAAAAGCAATTAAACAGATGAAAGAAACATTCCAAGATCTGAAAAATGAATTTGAGACAATAAAGAAAACACATGCTGAGGGAATGCTGGAAATAGAAATCCTGACAAAACGAACAGGAACTACAGAAACAAGCATAACCAACCGATTGCAAGAGATGGAACAGAGAATCTCTGACACTGAAGACACGATAGAGAAAATAGATTCGTCAGTCAAAGAAAACACTAAAGACAAAAAAGTCGTAACACAAAACGTCCAGGAAATTTGGGACACCATGAAAAGACCAAACCTAAGAATAATAGGGACAGAAGAAGGAGAAGAATACCAACTCAAAGGCACAGAAAATATATTCAACAAAATCATAGAAGAAAACTTTCCTAACCTAAAGAAAGAAATACATATGAAGATACAAGAAGCTTACAGAACACCGAATAGGCTGGATCCAAAAAAAAGTCCCCTCGCCACATAATAATCAAAACACTAAACACACAGAACAAAGAAAAAATATTAAGAGCCGCAAAGGAAAAAGACCAAGTAACATATAAAAAAGGTAAACCCATCAGAATAACACCAGACTACTCAATAGAGACTATGAAAGCTAGAAGATCATGGACAAATCTCATGCAGATACTAAGAGACCACAGATGCCAACCCAGACAATTATACCCAGCAAAACTCTCAATCACCATAGGCGGAGTAAACAAAATATTCCAGGATAAAACCAGATTTAATCAATACCTGTCTACAAACCCAGCCCTACAGAAAGCACTAGAAGGGAAAATTCAACCCAAAGAAGCTAAACACATCCATGAAAAATCAAGCAATAGATAATCCCACACCAACATACACCACAGAAGAAACAAGCTGGTGTAGCTATGCTAATATCTAGAGAAAAAAGATGTTTCAAAAGAGAAGAAGTCTTGTGGCAATGCCTCAGTGGTCCAGGTAACTACCAGAACTCGGAAAAGTTGGTTGAACTTGGGATTGACTGGGAGGCCAAAGATTTAAAAAGCAGAAGATTCTCTCAAGACACAAGTTGTGTGATAATAGTGTGTTTTGTGTGTGTGAATGAGAATTTGTAAATGTTGAATTCTAGGCTTCGACAATCATTGTCAGTGCAGATTAAGCTGCAAGTATTTATGCTTTAAAACTTAAATTATAAAGCTAATTACGTCTTTCTAACAACTAGTTTTAATGTTTATGAGCATATTTTACCTACATTACCTTTTCAGGATGTTGAGAAAGATGCATCATAAGCACAGGCTGGAGGCTGGGGGCTAGATGGTTTTGAGGAAGAGGTCTTGGTGGACTCTTTCATAGAGCAAAGGGAAGCAATGCCTTCTGGGAAATGAGCTAAGTTTTAATCTAGTCTTTAAGATTAGAAGTCAAAAACAAAAATATTAAGGAAAGGAAAACCTAATTCATCTTTGAAATATTGTTATGTGGAATTGAGTGGGACTTTTGAGGCCTTTCTTCCAGAAAACAAGGACTTGGTTGTCAGGCCTATATTAGGCCTAAACCTTGGTGCCATGTAGTTGTACTTAAATCATTTCAATGGAAAGTGTCTTAGTGATTGGAACTTCTAGTGCAGTTTGGAGTTCTTCCATTTGAAAAATGTGATATTTGCATGGGATTGTTTGAATCTTGTTTTCTAGTCCCTCCCCATCACCACCCTCATAGTCTGAAGGTAGATTTTTCTCTTGATAAAGGAACAAAAAAAGTGAACATCTTGTTTGTAAATAGGTATCTAGTAACTAGTGGTAAACTTGAAATAGTAGAATTCTTTAAAGCCTAATTCTAGATAGCCTTAAGAAAATGTATCTTAATTACTTTTGAACCTGTATTCACCTTGTTTTTTTCAAATATCTTAAGTTATATTTTCTTTTTCAGAGCTGCTTCTTATTTGGGGCTATTTTTTTTTAATTGAGGCATAATTCATAAAAGGGTATATTGTTTTGATGAGACTTTTTACAACTGTGGCTGGATGTCTTTCTTTAGTCTTCCAAGAAGGGCCATTTTACTTTTTTAGAGTTACTTTTAAAAGTCATGAGGTCAACAACTTGGACTACTATGCATGTAAGTGCTAATGCAAATTAAAGCCCAAGTTGACTTCCAGCAGCAGTTCATTCTATGTTGACAGTGAGAGAACACTTTGTCTGTTAGGATACTGTTACTTGTGGACTGAAATGCTGAAGAAACCCCTCCCCCTATTTTGTTTTTTTGCAAAAATCAAGGTATATTCTAGGGTTTCCTGGTTGACCTCAACAGATAAACTGAGATGATAGTCTTAGTTCAGAAATGATCTGAATGTAGATTTACAGTCTATGTGTACAGCTGGCTAAGTGAGATCGCTTTCACAGTTCTGCATGTATCCCATTGGCTCCCTATTAGTCACTGAACTCTTAAAACTGGTATTGTAACATTATCACAATGTTTTGCGCCAATTTTATAAACTTTACAGTGCAATATGTGTTCCTTTTCTGAGGCAAACCAAAGGTATATTTCTTAAGGTTCTGCTGCTATCAGCAGCGTTGATGGAGGATTTTTTTATACATTTGTAATAGATAGAAATAAACCATAAAAAAAGAAGAAAAAAAAAGTGGTGGAGGAAAAGGTGAACACTGCAAGAATACTCAAAAGGGCTGAGAGTTGCAAACGCCAAGATTGGCTTTGCATAGTAAATGGAATAGAACAGCTCTGAACTATAGCTTACTTTTCCTGGTTTGGTCTGACAGAATGATTGAATGCTTTTGTACAAAAATCAGAGCCTTAAAAACAAAGATTTGGTGAGATTGTAAAATGGTGTGCCACTTTGGCAAAACAGTTTGGTGGTTGGTCAAAATGCAAAACATTGTTACTCTGTTACTCAACAATTCTACCCTTAGGAATATAACCTCAAACTACTGAAAATGTGCACCTATGAAACATATACATGAAGGTTTACAGCAGTGTGTTGCTAATAGTAAAAAAGTTAAAACAACTCAAATAGCTATCAAATACTGGAGAGAAATAAAATGTGGCTTATTCATACAATAGAATATTATTAAGACATAAAAATGAATGAGAAACTGACAGATTAAATGACTTTGGTGAACCTTCATAATTTCATTTGTAGATCTTTCCATTTCTAATTTATAAATACATTTGGGGTTATAAATTATAAATGTACTGCCTCCTGTCAACATTGTATACTTCTATTTGATGATTCCTGTGTCAAACATTATATGGAAATGTTTCCAAGTATTTTCTGTATTAACTGTGAATGAATAGAACAAAATAAATTGCCTGTGATGGAAAAAAAAAGTAGATTATTGAATCTACTCTAAAAAAGAGATTTAGAAATGAAAGGATAAAAGGATAGATTATTGAATCTACTCTGAAAAGAGGGAGAATATGAATATGATAAGATAAAAAGGTAGATTATTGAATCTACTTTTAAAAAGCAACTACTACTTTTAAATATTTTATATTGGATTGGATTTTTGTATATTGTATATAAATTTTGTATACTGATACAAATTTGTGATTAATTTTGTTAGGATATACTGTCCATACATTTCTAATCTTGTTCAAGGTATTGTACCTATACAGTTTATTTAACAATGTAATGAAAGCTGAAAGTTATTATTGCCAACTAGTTAGGATATAAAGAAATGAAAGTTAGTAGTTATTTATTACAATCAAGCTTTTAGTAATATTACATAGTTTTCAAAGTCAAACCTATGTATTTTAGATAGGCAGATCATCTTCAAGTACTTTAGAGATCTACAGAATATGGCATTTAATATGTTTTAATAACATGGATTTTTTTTTTATGACAATGAAACATGTCTGCTCCTGGCAGCACCAATCTACTTCAAAGAAGATGATAGGCATTGAAGAAAACTCCATATAGAGTTTACTTTCTTTGTGGCAAAAGTTAGCTACTAGGCAAGAAAATGCCCCTGCCTTGACTGCTGACAGTATGCTACCCAAATGGGACAAGCAAGATACAAAAGAAAGGACTGCTGAACTTTGCCAAGACAAGGTAGGAAGGCTCTTTAGAAAATCCTGCTTCACAGATAAATCTGTCAGATATGCTAGGCCTGTAGGCTGAAGATGAATGCCCCAGTGTTGCGGAGGAACCCTGGGTGACTGTCCAGGCAGCCAGCTGCTTCTGTCATTTCTCACATTTTTTGGAAGCTGTTTATTTGCACTTCCTGCTTACTCAGTAAATATTATTTCCTTCTCCAGTCTTTGAGGGAGTTGAAGACTAGATAGTTATAGTTTTCCTTGTTAACAAATTCAGAAAAGAAACTCACTAAAGAGGTGTAAAGTGTATAAGTTTGAATGACATCAAAAGACAGTTTTCGGTTGGTAATACAAGTTAGGATAGGAAGTGAATTAGATACACTTTGGACTCACCAAAATAGGATAAATAATGGAGTATTTTCTCTGAATCTGTCAAATGTTAATGGACTAGACATTGCTAACATAACTCTTGATTGTATATATTGTATATACTTATTGTACTTACTGCATATAGTTTTTCTTATATTAGCTATAACCTTCTTTTATTATTTTAGACAAAAAAGGGTAAATATTGTGATTTATTGTGTACCCTAATAAAAATTTGCCTGGAGAATGGAGAACAGAACAAGCCACTAGATTAAACATACATGCCAGGCAGTGGTGGCACACACTTTAATCCTAGCACTCAGGAGGTAGAGATCCCTCTGGAGTTCAAAGCCACCCTGGATTACATGAGATTGATTCAGTTTAGTAAGGAAACAGAACCAGGTAGTGGTGGCACACACCTTTAATCCCAGTACTTGGGAGTCATATGCCTTTAATCCCAGCACTTGAGATCTCATGCCTCCCCATCAGTATTTGGGAAGCACACATGCCTTTAATCCAAGAACTAGGAAGGAAGTAATATGGCTGGGTGGAGAAAGGTATGTAAGGCATGAGGAGACAGGAACTAAAGCCCTCTTTCAGCTGAACCTTTTTTCACCTGGACCCCTTTCAGCTGAGGACTCAGAGGCTTTCAAACAGAGGATTCATGGAGTTGGCAAGATGAGACTTGGCAGTGGCTTGTTCCTTTGTCTCTCTGATCTTTCAGCATTTACCCCAGTATCCGGCTCCAGGTTTTTTATTAAAAGACCTATTAGATTTTGTGTTACAATTTTCTGTGTTGTCTCTGGCACTGGTTACTTGTTTTATTACATGATGGTCTGATCAGATAAAAAATAAAATGCTTTCACTCTTTGATATTCTCTAGGCTTGCTTTGCCGTCTGTACATGATCTGTTTTAGACAGAGTTCACTACTCGCTGAGAAGAATGTGAGTTTCATATCTGCTAGATGGGATAGTTATCTAGTTCAGCAGTTTTCAACAAATGGGTCATGACTCCTTTGGGGGTCAAATGACCCTTTCCCAGATATTTACATTGCAACGTATAACAGTAGGAGAATTATAGTTATGATGTAGCAACAAAAATAATCTTATGGTTGGGGGTCACCATAACATGAGGCACTGTATTAAAGGACCACAGCATTAGGAAGGTTGAGGACCACTGACTTAGAGGAAGGATATAGCTAGGTCATACAGTGTGGTGATATTGTGTTCCTCAATATATTGTGTATCCTAATAAACTTATCCGGGGTCAGAGGACTGAACAGCCACTAGATAGACATAGAGGCCAGAAAATGGTGGCACACACAGCTTTAATCCTAGCATTCCAGAGGCAGAATTCCATCTGGATCTCTGTGAGTTCAAAGCCAGGCATGGAGATGCACGACTTTAATCCCAGGAAGCAATAGCAGAAAGGTATATACGCGTGAAAACCAGGAACTAGGAGCCTGGTTAAGCTTTGAGGCTTTTGAGCAGTTCAGCTGAGATCTATTTGGATGAGGACTCAGAGGCTTCCAGTCTGAGGAAATAGGATCAGCTGAGGAATTGGCAAGGTGAGGAAGCTGTGGCTTGTTCTTCTCTGATCTTCCAGCGTTCACCCCAATACCTGGCTTCAGGTTTGTTTTTATTAATAAGACCTTTTTAAGATTCATGCTACAATACAGTAGTTCTGCTTTTAGTTTTTTAAGAGGCCTCCACACTGGTCTCCATACGGTAGCACAAGCTTATATTCTGATCAGCAGGGGTTCCTCCCCACCTCCACCCTCATTAATAATTTGTTTTCTTGGCACTAGCCATTCTGACTAGAATCAGATGGCATCTCAGAGCTCTTTTAATTTACATCTCCTTGACAGGATTTTTTTTTTAAAGCATTTATTTACCATTTGTATTTTTTTTTTTAGAACTGTCTAGTCAGTTCATTATCTCGTTTATTGATTAGATGATTAGATGTATTTGGTGTTTTAACTTTGCAGTTCCTTATGTATACCCTGGATATGAGCTGCCTATATGGTGTGTAGTTGGCAAAGCTTTCTTCCTATTTTACAGGCTGTCCTTTATCATGCTGATTGTTTTCTTTGTCATGCAAAGCTTTTTGAGTTCATGGGCCTTTTTGACAAACAATTCATGTAAGATTTATGGCAAACAATCCTCAGAAATGAATGTGTGTGTGTGTGTGTGTGAAATCTGTTATCTATATCTATAGACTATATAATATCTATACCTGCATATTATATATCTATATAATACATATTATATAGCAGTTAACATACATAACTAATAATAATTATAATATAATAATATATATATATAATGAATAATAATTTTGTGTATTTTTATTTTGAAACTGTTATCAAGAGTAGATAGTCTTACAGACTACCCATTGATAGGAATAGATGGGGAAATATGAGAACAATTTTTACCAAAATGCCTATTTTTAAAATCCATCCAAGCCGGGCGTGGTGGCGCACGCCTTTAATCCCAGCACTCGGGAGGCAGAGCCAGGCGGATCTTTGTGAGTTCGAGGCCAGGCTGGGCTACCAAGTGAGTTCCAGGAAAGGCGCAAAGCTACACAGAGAAACCCTGTCTCGAAAAAACAAAACAAAACAAAAAAAAAAAAAAAAAAAAAAATCCATCCAACACAGAGTAAGTGGGAGTAGAATTTTTAAACCTTAAACAATTCCAGTTTCATTAGTGTCATACCTAAACTACCTGAGCTGGCTGCTGTTGCCCTGAAATTGTAATATTCAAAACCAAAACCTGTGCTTCACAGATGGGCTATGGCGAAGAGCCCATGAACATCAAAGAGATGTCTGCACAATATGCTCTTCACAGGATTCTTCACAGTAGCCAATATATGAAATTATCTTATGTCTGTCAATAAATGAGTAGAAAAATGATACATGTGTGTATACCAGAATATTATGCAGCCTTAAAAGAAAAAGAAAAAAAAAAAGAAGTAAACCCTGGTGTTTGTGACAGCATGGATGTTGTAGTGGACATTATATTATGTGAAGCAAGCCAGGCATAAAAAGACAAAGTGTGACTAGTGGGATAAATCCATGGAGTCTATTCAATGAGCAAAGGAATTTATTTGGGGGTTAAGTCACAACCATGTGAGATTTATTATAGGGTCTGGGAAAGCTGAGCTTTGTCCCACACTGATCTGCCTGGTCCAAGATCTCAGCATCCAAACCACAAGGAGGTGAAGAAAGAGCCAAGTATGTGCATCCAAGGTCTTAAGGGTCCCTAGTGGCCATGCCCAAAGGGCAGGAACTTCAAGGTCATAGGCAAGTGTAGCAGTTACCTGCTGTCTCACAAGGGGCGGTGCTTCAAGGGCAAAGCTGGAACAGCTACCCATGACATGCGATCCTGTTTATATGTAGAATCTAAAAAAGTTAAAGTCAAGCTGGAGAGATGGCTTAGCAGTTAAGAGCACTTCCTGTTCTTACAGAGGACCTGGGTTTGATTCCCAGCACCTACATTGGGTGACTCACAACTACCTGTCACTCCAGCTCCAGGGCATCTGACATCCTCCTCTCAACTACTTGGGCATCTGCATTCATGTCCACTGTCACACAGAGAGACATATATACATGATTAAAAATAAAAATTAAATTAAAAAGTCAAAGACATAAACGCCAAGCGTAGACCAGTGGTCTGAAAGGGAGGGTCCTGGAGATGTGGTGAAATAGCAGAAGGGTTCAGTTCTTCAGGACGAGAAAGTTCTGAAGATCTGCACAGCACCAGGCCAATGGTCAGAGACACCGGGGGTGGAGAACTGATCTTACCTGTTCTCAATGCACATCGAAAAATGGTTATAATTCATTGGGTTGATGGGTGTGTTAATTCAACTGCTGTCATTATTCCATGACGTATATCCATTCCAGAATCTCAAAGTTGGATGTGTTAAATACATACAACGCTTATCAAATAAGTCTCAGTAAACCCAGGGTGGGGGTGGGGTGAGGAACGGTGTGAAGGAGAGTAGAAAAAAAAAGTCTTTCTGTCCTGACAGACACAATCTTGGCCCTAGGACTTCTCTGACCCCTGAGTCCCGCAGAATGGAATCTCAGAGTCCGAACTGAAGCTAATGTATGGAAAATGTCCAGTTACTTTTAGGCTAAATTTTGTGAAAGATTCATACACAGTAAATATCTCACATATCAAAAAAAAAAAAAAAAAGAGTGACTTTTGATGGTGCTTTAGAACCTAGTAGGCCAACTATTTTCTTTAGATTTAACAAGGCAATGTTCCTCTTCTGAGATGGAACATCTTCAAAACCCATCAATTCTGGTAAAGTCTTTGCTTAATCGAATCTCCTTCTCATATACTTAATGCAAAGAAGAAACACATGTTCCAGAGAGAGATGTATTTTATAAAGCGTTACACTGGGGTCCCCAGCCAAGAGCGTGTGGCAAGATGTGAGAGTGTCGCTGGCTGTCAGTGCTGGGGCCTCAGCTCCCACCGGTCACTTGCCCGCCTTCCTGAGGTCTGCTTCAAATCTACACAGAAGCCCAGTGCCAAGCATTGCAAAAAATGAGAGAGAGAGAGAGAGAGAGAGAGAGAGAGAGAGAGAGAGAGAGAGAGAAATGCATATTGTTTTTCCATCATCTCTTTTGCTTACAACTGAACTCACTTAGCAAACAATGGAAAAGTAGACGGAACAAGCTTAACCAATTTTTAATAGCTGGCATTGCTGTTTTGATCTTTTTCCATACAATAGTAGTGAGGCTGGTGCCAGTAATGTATTTTACTCTGTCCAGTGACATTTTCTTGAAGAAGTCCCAAGTTTAGTAAAGTGGAGAAACATTTCTTCCAATCAACATAAAGTTTTGTGTCCATAAAATCTGGAAGAAAACTCCACTAATATTTAGTCTAACATTACTGTGTCCCCAGGGTGGTTGACTAACAAACACACAGAGACAAGCAATAAAATTTAGCCATGTGTTTGCCAAGAAGTAAAATCTGCCGTGGTAAGTAATTAATATGAGACAAACAATGAAACGATGGGATTAGGAGAGGGAAAAAAATGAAATGGCCTTTGTGTGCTTACAGAGGTTTGCATGTTCAAGTGAATTACACCAGACACCAGTCCCCTTCCACATCTGTGTTATTATCCATTAGAAACCAGTGCTTATACCTTGGCTAACCTCTTCCCAGCTCACCAAGGTAAAAGCCAAAAGGGGCCTGGGCTTGGCCAGGAATGAAACGCTCTCTGCTCCCTGCAGCATGTGTTTCTTTGTCGTCAGGGAGTTCTCCGATGGCTTTCTGAAGGTGCACGTGCAGAGGAGAATGATTCTTGCCTAGCCATGGTGGCTCCTTCTCCTTCCTGTGGGGGCAGCCCGGCCTCAGTGCTCTTTCATAAGTCCACCATCTTCCCTTGATGGAACTTTCATGATTCACAACTCTAGGGAGAAGCTCCTGCTTTATCAAATTGGGTGGCCAGCCTTTGGACACGGTTGTGGAATTCCTCTACGGTCTTTGCTAACAATAGGATAATTAAGTAGGGGTAGTGTCGATATTCCTGGGCCAACTTCATCCATATGGATGGTGTAGCTTAAATTTCAAAATGATTAGGACAAATTACTCTCTTTGGCTCTCAGAACTGCCCCCCTTCTTGTGTATGTGGGGGAAAGTACATGCATGGTGTACATGTGAAGATCAGAGGACCACAGATCTCTCATTGGCTCAGAACTTTCCGTACAGGCCAAGTAAACTGGTCCCTGAGATGGTCCCTGTTTCTGTTTCCTATCTTGCTATCACTGGGACAATAAGTGCATGACACTATGTCTACCTTTTTTTTTTATGGGTTTGAGGTAAATGGGAAAGAGAGAGAGGGAGGGAGGGAAGGAGGGAGGGAGGGAGGGAGAGAGAGAGAGAGAGAGAGAGAGAGAGAGAGAGAGAGAGAGGAGACTAGAGGAGAGGAGACGAGAGGAGACGAGAGAGGAGAAACATTTCATTGCATTACCAGCTCTTTGAGGGTGTGTTCTTGTTTGATTCAACTTTATATCCCTCAAATTCAGTGTCTCGTACATAGTGGACACCAAGAAAATGTTTAGTTCAATTACTCTTACTCACTCTTTATTATTTATTTTTTCAAGACAGGGTTTCTCTGTGTAGCTTTGTGTCTTTCCTGAAACTCACTCTGTAGCCCAGGCTGGCCTCGAACTCACAGAGATCTGCCTGCTTCTGCCTCCTGAGTGCTGGGATTAAAGGCATGCGCCACCGCCACCTGGCTCTTTTACTCACTCTTTTAACCAACAAATAATTATTAAGTGTTGAGCACTAGCAATCATTTGATCAATGCATAAAGAAATAAGTTAACAAATGAATAAATGCTTTGATAAAGCATCTGCTTTGTGGTTATGATACATCTCCCCAAATTACACGCTCAAGAAAATATAGTAATGTACAAAAACCCCTACCAGTCCACAGCCCTTATAGGTAGTAGCAGCCAATGTCATTCATGTCAAGGGAAAACCCTTTTTAAAACAGTGGTGAGCACATGCAGTTTCGTGATTATTAGTGATTTACCCAAGTACTTTCTGGATTTTCAAATATGTGTATATTCTTATGAGTTCACATTAAGCCTTTACTCTTGATGATGGCTTAATGTTTATATGTTGTTTCTTACTTAATCCTGACAACCATCCCATAAGGGTTCTCTCACCATTATCCTCACTCCGAAGCAGGGGAACTGAGCCACAGAGACTGGAGTGGCCCAGCGTTGTACATCCAGTCAGTGAGGAGGCCAGACACCATCAGACCGGCAGGTGGACCAGGTCTTCACCATGCGACACTCACTGTTGTCTACACAGTTTCACTGCCCGCTCCACACGTGCCCAGAAGCCGCCCCGCCTCAGCAGTCCCTGCTCGCTTGCAGCACACTCCTTCCGTCATCACCCCCACTCACAAAACCTTCAGGAAGGAAAGGAAACAGCAGGTCGGACTGATTGCCTTCCATACTGTTCTCAGTTTACTGTAACCTTAGCAGCTAACCTCAGGTCCTGGCCGCTGAGTAACGGACAAGAGCTTCTAGAGTCAACATTTGTGAAGGGATTCTACTTAAGCAAATACACAACACTGTGTGTGTGTGTGTGTGTGTGTGTGTGTGTGAGAGAGAGAGAGAGAGAGAGAGAGAGAGAGAGAGAGAGAGAGAGAGCACGCAAATACTCAAGAGAGTGTGTGAGAGTATGCGCACGCACGCATGCACACACATGTGCATATTTGTGCCATATCAAGTATGTGCAGGTCAGAGGACAACTTGCAGGCAGGAGTCAGTTCTCTCTTTCCACTATGGCATGGGACCACCCAGGGATCAAACTTCGGTCATCAGGCTCAGCTCTAAGTATCCTTACCTACTGAGCCTTCTTGCCAGAGCTTCTTATATAAAACTAAGAACTCTAATAAATATACATGCCTGATGTCATAAAGGGTTGGTTTGAGCACCACCCCCTCCACCCCAGGGCAGAGAACCCCTGCTAGGCAAAGCTGTTGTTACTAAGTTCTGTGCTTGAGTACAAGTCTGCTCTACACCCATCCATCATCACTGTCTAAGACAAGTGTCATGTGAAGGAGTCTGTTGACATAAAATAGACACACAAAGGGAGAAGCTCTTTATGGACAGCATTGACCAGGGAATGCCAAAGGGTGGTGGGCTATAATATATGTGCTTCATCTGACTATAAGTACTTCTTGAGGAGGCTGGGCAAAAGGATGCTCAGAATCAAGAAAGGAGTATGTATCATTTGTCCCGAAATGAAAAACATCGGTCACAGGGGCTTACCACAGGAGTGGGCCTATTAGTAGTCACAGTGTGTCAGACAGCTGTTGTAGGCCCCGGCCAGATGTTCTTGGGTGGCTAGCTATTGTGTGACTTGGGTAGCAGCAATCTGTAATTTGACAGGGGGAAAAAATCCCATGTGGGCTTTTTGTTATTGCTTTATGCAATAGAGCGATGCTAGCCCAGTTCTTTGTACATGCTAGGAGAAGCCCACCTGTGGTCCTTTTTGGTACAGACAGAGCACTAAGCATCCCTGCTCATGGCTCCCCAGCACCATTTCATTTGGGTGAGACATGACTTCATCTGGGCTTCCACTGAGAACCTTCACAGGGCGCTTCACCCCTTCATACACTCTGAATCTCTGAACCCCTCTTTCTTCTTAACTTGTGTGTTACCACCCCCAATATCATTAGCGGCCCTCCAGCTAAGCTGCACATTACAGTCATCTGGGGAGCTTTTAAAAGTACCTACTGCTCAAGCCACACTCCATTCAAATTAGAGTCCCTAGGGCAGAATCCAGGCATCATTAACTTTTCAGTTCCCCAGATGCTCCCAATCTGCAGCCAAATCTCAGAAGGAGTGGTCTGGTGGATGCTTCTCTGGCTGACATTACCAGGGTGTTCCTCTGGGCTGACATTACCAGGGGAATGTTGAAAATGTCCCCCCAGACCTACTCACTCAGAACTTCTAGGGCCCTATTCCCCAAGCAACACTTGGGGTTGTCAAAGCCCCCTGGGTGATTTGGATGCACCATCAGAGTGATGAACCCGGGACTGAATCACTCAGGGTTGTAGTTTATTCATGTTACACTTTACTCTTTCTGGTCACTTCTTTAGAAAACTTTTATTCTTGTCATTAATGGTTATCTGCAGATTTCCAACAGAGAACTGTTCATGTATCCCAGGATGAATTTCAAACTAACTTTATATTCCCATTCAAGTATAAAGTGGTCCAGTTTTTATGAAGGCCTAAATTACCTATGTTATTACATTTACTTAATAAAATTATACTTTTTTTTTCATTTGAAAACAGTTAAGTCAGGGGTAGAGAGACAGCTCAGTAGTTAAGAGCACTTCCTGCTCTTGCGAAGGACCCTGCTTTGCTTCCCAGTACCCATATTGTGGTTGACAGCTGTCTGTAACTACAGTTCAAGGAATTTAACAGTCTCTTCTGGCCTCTGTGGACACTAGGCATTCATGTGATGCACATACACACAGAGAGAAACAGATCATCCACACACATAAAACAAAAACAAATAAAATCATTTTTAAAAGTTGAACCAAAAATGCCAGGGTGGTAAACATGTAAGTATTTTTTTGTTGTTGTTCTTTTGTTTTGTTTTTTGTTTTTCGAGACAGGGTTTCTCTGTGGAGCTTTGGAGCCTGTCCTGGAACTCACTCTGTAGCCCAGGCTGGCCTTGAATTCACAGAGATCTGCCTCCCTCTGCCTTCCGAGTGCTGGGATTAAAGGCATGTGCCACCACTGCCCGGCAACATATAAGTCTTAATCAGAGTTGTGACTTATGGCAAGGGTCCATTCCTTCTCCCAAGCAGAGTCTGGGGAGCTTTTAAAAGCTCACACACACACACACACACACACACACACACACACACACACACACACTGTCATGATACTCATTGTCATCCCCCATAGCACCCAGGGATCCAAGGGACAGGAAGAAACTTACACTTGAGCAGAAGAGATATAATACAAGCTGCTGGGTCCCAGGTGAGGGAGTTGCCTGTTGCCTTGCCAGTGTGAAAGAGGATTAAAGGGCCCTGCTTTCTGTACCGGCTTCTGCCACCCATGAGCAGGAGCATGGGAATAATCACATTGGGTCTGTAATCGTAAGTGCTATCAATACATCATTTCACGGTTGTTAATTTCTTTACTGCTATTATCATTCCCCTGGTGGGGGTGGCAGTAGCCAGAGTTCCTCCCAATACAGTCACCTATTTGAGACGTGTAAACTCAGAGAAGGATTTCCTCACCAAGCTTGTTTTGTTTGTTTTCATCCGGTCTTGAAGAGGGTACCTTCCAGGAATCCTGAAAGGAACAGTTTTGGGACACTGGAGCCCCAATGTTCCTCCTCTAGCCTATAAAGCAGAGCAGAGCACAGGGATTTCAAGTACTCGCGTAAGGAAAGGAGAGGTCAGTTTTTAAATATTATATCTGGAGCTGGAGAGATGGATCCATGGGAAGAGTACTTGCCTTGCAAACGTGACGACCTGAGCTTGGATCCTCAGAACCTACCTAAAACCAGATGTGCTAGCACAGTTTATAATCCCACATCCCTGCACAGCAAGATGAGGGTGGGAGACGGGAGGATTCCTGGAAGCTCATGAGCCAGCTGACCTGGTGTACACAGTGGTGATCAAGAGACCCTCTCTTAAACTGATACCCAAGGTTGACCTCCATCCTCCCCATGTGCCCTATGGCACCATCCTCCATGTGTGCACTACTGCTCTCTACCCCCCCCCCCCACATACACATTTATACACATGCATGCACACATACACAGATTTAAAAGAAGGAGCTATTCCCCTTATGATATACTCATGTTTGTCGTTCTTAAAGGAACATGGTAATGATCAGCCAACAGCTCTCCATGAAGGACCCATAAAGGGACCAACAGGCAGAGGCGTCTTGGAGCCATGTACACCATGTCTTGTGTAGCAAATGCCCAAAGAAATACTAGAGATTGTAGGAGCTTAGAAAGAAGAAAGCAAAATGCAGGGTTCAGAAGTAATGGCTCAGAGTAATCACCATTAGCGTCAATAAACTAAGACCATGCAACTTGGAGGCCTGGACAGACACCTCTACACGGTTTAACCAGCCTCAGTCACAAGCCCAGAGTTTTGGGTGGAAGCCAGGTAGAGAGGTTAAATAAGCCAGATGAATGTAGAAAAGTGAAGGGAATCCTCAGCGCCCCCCCCCCATAAAAACTGTAAGCTCCGGAGTCTAGCTGTCCTCTGTTGTAAAGATATGCTGCGTTTCCTGCCAAGTCTCAGGTAGATAAAATGGAATAGGCACAGAATGGACTTTAAGGTAGTATGGAGAAAAAGAGTTGTGGCAGGTTAGGAACCACATCAGTCTTACTGCAGCCCTGTGGGAGGCAATGCTGAGCTGAGACCTGCAGGTGCCACCACAGGTCAAGGAGGAGGGAAGGGAATTCCAGGCAGGGAACAAACAGGTGTGGATGCTGGGACATCCAAAAGTGTGACCCTTTGGTGTGATATAAGGGCCCAGTGTAGCTGAAGTTCACAGCAGCCCTTATTTGGTTATTTTAGAGCTTTTGATTTTTCCTGGACCACCAAGGAGTCATTGGAGAGTTTTTAAATAGGAAATCATCATGATCAGATTCGTGTTTTAGAAAGATGTTCTGTCTGCCTCCTGAAAAATGAATTAGGTTTAAGTGGTTGCTGATTGGAGGCAGGAAGACCAGGAACAAGTCTGTATTGAGTCTGGGTTGTGCTGAACCAGAATGAGTTTACAGTAAACTGGGTAGCAAGTGCACGTTCTCCCGGGACTCACATTTCAGTGGAGGAAGGAAAATGAGCGAGCGGCCAAGTACACTGGAGCTGTGGTAACGTTCACTCAGGTGAGAAGACCGGTCTTTGTGCCCATATCTCTCAAACGATGACTATGAAAGATTAAGGTTTTTCCCTAAATCATCCTTGCCCACGAATGATCCTCATGGTGGTGCCCAGTCCCTGTCCACCCAAGCTTGACAGTGCCTCAGTTGGCCTCTAATCCACTGATTTTGTGTGTATATGGCGCAGCACAGCCAACCTACAATATGCGTCTACATGCTGACTCCTCGTCTTTCTCAAACAGGGGAGCTGGTGAGGCTTCCCCTGAAGTGATGGAGAGATGGCAGGGGTTTGTCAACGCTTTATTATCAATAGGCTTTGTGTTGGAACGCTTTTGCCAAATTCGGTGAATGCAGGTGTTCTGAGCATATTAGGTAGGCTAGGAGGGGCCAGGGAATTGGAAGATTGTTATCTGTGCAGGAAATACTTTCTCGACATGTTATAAACCTCTGATGGGTTTATTGGAAGATAACTCCATAGTAAATCTAGGTGCATCTCTACTGCTCTTGTGTGTTTAGATGAACCAATCAGATAAATAGAAACATAAATTATTAAATTTTATTTCTTCATTAAAAAAAAAACTAATAAGCTAAGAGCATTCAACAAGGAAAGGCTATTGCTTTTGCTCCCAGACACTTTGTTTCTCCCTCATTCACCCACTGCTCAGGAACTACCTGCTCATTTCCTTATTTGAAAAGAAAAGAGGGAGAAGCCGGGGAGCTGGTTCAGTCTGTGAAGTGCTTGTGACAGCATGAGAACCCGAGTTCTGTCCAGCAGCTCATTTAAAATGTATACATACTTTAAATATATATATGGACCAGGGAAGCAGAGGCAGGAAGATTCCTGGGCAGTCCGCTGGTCAGCTTATCCTAAGCAGTGAGTTCCGAGTCCTAGGGAAGGATCCTATCTCAAAACCAAGGTGATTACACCAAACGAGGGGCTGGTATCCACATGTGTAGGCACAGCCACACACACACTTGCACCCATGTATGTATGCACACACACACATACACACACACACACACTTGCACCCATGTATGTATGCACACACACATACACACACACACACACTTGCACCCATGTATGTATATCTACACACACACACACACAATTAAAAAAATACTTTGAAATTTTGTGAAAGATTAAAGTGGGAGAAAGAAGGAAAGAGAAAAGAAAATCTAGGAGAGATCTGAACAGCAGGGGGCAGCAAGAGACAAAGAATGCGGTGTTGGACGTGGCTTCCCCAGCCCCCAACCTTGTCTGGCTTAGCGGTATAAAGTGGGGAGAGGCCAGCGGGGGAGCAGGCACAGAATCCAAACCACAGAATCTGAATCCACAAAGATAAGTGGATGCAGGCCTTACTGGAGCAGGATTGACTGAAGCCCACAGCCAAGCTGGAGTTTCACTGAAGAAGCTACTCAGTGGAATTCTTAAAGAAAACCTGGCTCTCTGAGGGTGCGGCCACTAACCCGGTGACATGAACATTACTTGGAGAATATCCCCAGCTATAATAAAAACGAATGTAGTTCTCTTTGGATACAATCCAGTGGCCAGAATTTATTCGGCTTTGGGTGGGAAGCATGGGTCTCAGAAGGCAGAGGTACCCGGGCATCTGGAGTGCCTGACAGCCAGCGCTGGGCCTCTCCAGCTCAGCTCCTCAGACGACACAATATGGGAAAGCTGGGTCTTGAGGGGAACGGTCTTAGGCTGGGTCTGACATGCCTCAGGAGTCCTTGCGATATGTGAAAAATCTGAGCCTTGATGCAGGACTCTGCGAACCAAAGGAAGGGGGGCAGTTAGAAGCTCGGGTGAGGAGCCTGTCACAGCCTGGGAATTTTGGCGAGGCCGAGTGTGGACGTAGCTAGGGGAATGACAGCCTATCCGGTTCAGACCTTGACTAGTTGTTGCACCGTGAAGCGAAGCTTTGCAGCGTGGCACTCAAGTTCTTACCAGGACTTCCCTTTCCCCTAGTGTCCCTGCGTCTTGGCTTTCTCAGCAATGAAATAACCTCCTTAACAGGGTTCTGAGGTGGATGAGAAAGGACATGCTTGGTTAGAGCTGAACTGCAACCGCGGTCCAGGCTGAGCTGGATGGAAGCGCCCCCCCTCCCACTCACGGGAAACCCCAAGAGACTACCCAGACCTCCCTGAGTCTTCCAGGCATCCCTCCAACTCTTTCCTCTAAATCGTATCCCTGGGAGTTTTGTCTAGCTCATTTCAGCTGGGAATACAGTAGATTCATTTTTTTTTTACTCATAAGTTGCTGCTATAAGTCTTCTCTCAAGTAATATGGACTTAAAGTGCGGCGTCCTCCACGTTGAACCTGCCTTAGCTACCGTGACTAGCGCTAGGGATTTTACAGGGGCTGCGGCAGGGAGAGGAACAGGGAGGCTCTTCGAGCTGCCACTAAATCCCTGGCCTTCAACTGACAGCCAGTGGTGACACCCAACCACAGGGCCAGTGCCGACTGTGGCTGAGCTTTGTTTTAGAAGTTCGGTACCAACCGTCACAAATACTGGTGGGAGAGGTAAGGTCAGGAACATGAGAAAGTTGCACTTACCGTCTTGTTAGGGAATGATGTTTAGGGCACTTGCTGTTCCCAGTGACCCTGACTTTGAATGGGGTACAGACGCTGTGTACAGCTCAGTGCCTACACTCAGCTCCCACATCAGACCCCACTCACTGTGCTTGGTAACTGCGAATGTCACTTACTCAGTCTGGATCTTGGCACGCACTCGCTTATTAGTGTGAGACCTGTAAGGTGACCGAAGAAGCCCATTGCTTCTGACAGGAGATTTTGTTTCTCCACATTGGTAACGCTCTCTTTCGCTGAAACAAGTGTTTGGGTCGGCAGTAGGGGTTCACTCTGGCTGGCCTGGAACTCACTGTGTAGACCAGGCTAGTCTTGAACTCTTAGAAATCTGCCTGCCTCTGGCTCATGAGTGCTGGGATTCAATGGATGTTGACCTCACCAGGCTCAAGGTCATTTTTTATGTGCTCCGAATTTTAATAAATTTTTATCTTCTTGAGGGAGTCCATCATAGCTCAGGTAACTGTTGACTTCTGTAGCTACATGGGCAGCACCCGGGCAGACATAAATCAACATCCTAAGGTAGTGTCCTCCCATGTCCTGATGAGTCCACAAAGCTAAAAACACCCAGCTGTTTAGAGAAAGCCTGTCAGCAATGGACCCTCAGTGATGTGCGTTTGTCTGTGTTTGGCCATAAAGACTGATTTTGCTAATGTGGCCATGTGGTTTGCTCCTTCTAATTGGCACCAGACTGTACAACGTCACTTACAGCTCTTCATCCAGTCAACAGATACCCAGGCACCACGTTGAGGCAGCTTCATAACTGCGGTGGTTTGAACAGGAATGGCCCCAACAGACTCGTCTATTTGAATGCTTGCTTACTAGGGAGTGGTGCTACTTGACAGGGATTAGGAGGTGTGTCCTTGTTGGAGGAACCATGTCGCTGGAAGTGGGCTTTGGGGTCCTGAAGATCCTGAGGCAGAACTCTTGGCTCCTTCTCCAGCACCATGTCTGCCTGAGTGCCGCCATGCTTCAGGCCATGATGATAGTGGACCTAAACCTCTGAACTGTAAGCCAGCCCCAAATAAATGTTTTCCTTTATAAGAATGGTCTTGTAAAGGAAAATGTTTTTCTTTATGTGTCGTGGTCTTGGTGTCTCTTCACAGCAATAGAAACCCAAAACTAAGATAATAACCATCTCCCAACAGCCCTGGTGCTCATGAACTTGTATATTCCCCGAGGTCATACTAGGGTGGGAGCTGAGTCAAGGCACTGCTCCTGACAAAATGATTGCAGCTCAAATGAGCGCATGTCACTTTCAAGACTGGTTTATAAGGGGCTGGAGAGATGGTTCAGTGGTTAAGAGCACTGGCTGCTCTTCTAGAGAAAAACTTGGGTTCAATTCCCAGTAGCCATCTGTAGCTCATGACTATCTGAACTCCACATCCAAAGGTTCTAACTAACACCTTCTTCTGGCCTCCGTGGGCACCAGATATGCATGTGGTGCCCACATATACATGGAATGAAACAGTCATATGCATAAAATAATATTGAAAGGATTAAAAGATTGGTCTATAGACGAATCTGTCTTGTCCCCATTCTGTCTCCCTGGTTCATCTTGCTTGTGCCGTGAGCTGCCTTCAGGAAATACTCACAGGGTAAAAACTCCCCCTGCCAACAATGTCAGTGGGTATGCAAGTGAATCCTACCCCAAACTAGCAAGAAGTAATTGTTGGTCTAAGTTGATGCCTTCATTCCATCAAGGACAGCTAACACATGATTCAGAAAAATCAGCATGTTGAATATCTCCCCGCTGATGTACACAGCAGCAAAATTCCCAATATCTTAGAAGTGGAACCAACCCAGCATTCCTGTATGGAAGAATGAATAAGGAAAGTGCATTGAAAATGACCACTCACTATTCCTGGGGAATTAGTTCCAGGATCGGCATAGCTACAAAAACCTGGAGATGCTCAAGTCCCTTATGTAAACTGGCACAGTGTTTGCGTACAACCCATGCATATCCTTTAGAGTATTCGTCCAAATGCTACGTCAGTGCTCTGTAAATAGGGGCTCTGGTGGGCTATTGAGGCAGTAATGGCAGGGGAAGCCGTGTGTAAGTGTAGTGCTGATGTTTTTTTCTAAATGTTCTCCATTCCCTAGTGGGTTGAATTTAAGGATGAGGACAGAACTCACAGGTACAGGAGATGGCCACACACATACAACACAATGCTATTGAGCCTTTTGTAAGAAGGAAAATATATCCTGTGGGTGAACCTGAAGGACAGTAAGTAAAATAAGCCAGACACAGACAAATATTATATCACTTATATCTTAAATCTAAGGGTCAGAGTCATCTAAGAAGTGAGTAAGGGGCGGGTGCCGGGGTGGGAAGGGTGGGAAAGTGGGGGTCAAAAGCTACAAAGTTTTAGCTAGGATAGATGAAAAAGTGCTGGAGGGCTAATGCATAGTATGGTGACAATAGCTAACAGAAAAGTACTGGAAAATTGCTAGGAGCTAAAGCTTAACTGTCTCACCATAAAACAATAACAAATATGTGATGTGATCAGTATGTTGTTTAACTTGATTTGATCATTTCACAGTGTACATATGTATCAATATGTCATGTCAGGCATGAAAAATGTAGATTTTCTTCTGAGGAAATGTTTCAATGAAAAGTTCAATTTCTTAAAAGAGCCATTTAGGTTATCTGTTTCTTGTAGAGTTATGGCAGTTTGTGGAGATTTTTTTCTTGCTTTTGTTTTTCCCTTTTCCTTAAGAACTGGTTCATTCTGTCTGAATTTATTTTAGCCTCTGCCACAGAATATCAAGTGATTTATCAATAAGCATCAAATTCATGTGCATAGCGATATTCAAAGTGTTCCTTCATAAGCTTCACAGTGTGTGTGGGGTCTGTAGTGCCGTCTTCTATCTCACTCCTGATATTTCATTTGTCTGTCCTTCTTGTTAAAGGTTCTTAATTTTAATTGATCTTTTGTGAACTAAGATCTAGAACTTTCTTTCACTGATTTCATCCATTGCTTTTCCTGATTTCAGTCTCATCGACTTATGCTCTTATTTCTACCACATCCTTCTACTTGTCTTCAGTTTAGTTATCTGGTTTTCTAAGTCTTCAAAGTAAGAGCCCAGTTATTTCTTCGTGACTTTTCTCCTTTCTTAGACTGCTCAGCCACGCTACCAATCTTTTCTCCTTTCTTAATGTTCACATGTAGTATACAAATTTCCACTTAGGACTGCCTCAAGATGTCATCCATACAAGTTTAGGCATTTCTTTTTCATTCAGCTCAATGTCTTTTGTTTCTCTTCAGGATTTCTTTTTCATCTATAGATTATTTAAAAGTATACTATTCCCACGTATTTGGAGGCATTCCTCTGATATTTCTGTTACTGACTTTTAGTTGATTCTCTTGTGGTCCAAACAACACATTCTCTATGACTTCAGTTCTTTGAAGTTTTTGAGGTTGGTTTCACGGCCCAGGTCAGGTGTGGTTTTCTGTTACTGACAGGTAGAATATTGTACATGTCGTTTAGATCTTGCTGATCCATATTGCTATTGAGTTATTCTACATCCTTGGTGATTTTTAAATCTATTAAAAACATTATCTTCCAAGGATGTTGAAGTTATCAACTGTATTTGAGGATTTATCTATTTCTTCTTTCACCTGAGTCTTTTTGCTCCACATATTTTTATAGCTTTATTGAATTGCATTTTGGTTATCTGCTCTTGAGGATAGTCCCTTTAATTTTCATATCGCTTTCCTTTCAGCTCTTGCTAATTGTCCTTTCTCTGATATTTTCTTTATGACATGTAAATCTGTAAACTTTCTCCTTCCTCTGCTTCCCACTGACCTGTATCATTACGTCTAAAGTGATTTTTGGGTAGTTTTTCAGCATTTATATGAGTCATATTTTCAGTTCCTGGTAATATCTCTTTTTAACTGGAACATTTATAATCAATGTAATTTTGTCACTATATGAATGTCATTTTGTTTTATTTGTTTCTGCTTTCCTGTGAGCTACTACATTTTTAAAAATTCAATTTTAATTTATCTGAAGTATTTTGGGTTGCAACTTAATAGAGCTTTTTATAATAGTTATTCTAGATATCACTGGTATATATATATATATATATATATATATACATATACTAGTATATTATGTTAAGACATATACATATGTCTTGATATAATAAACTGGTGCTGTTATTCTATCAGTTTGAATAAAGGACAGATGTTTGACTCTCTTTATGTTTATTTTTCTTTCACTTATAATATATAATTGTTCTAAACATTTCCTCTATATTCATTTGCCCCCATATGTTATCTTTTTTGTTTCTATCAGCAAATGGATTTTAGAAAACTCAAGAAAGAAATATTTCACATATATATATATATATATGTGTGTGTGTATATATATATATATATATATATATATATATATATATATATATATTCCTGTAACTAACCCCAATAAGACCCATTGGTTCACCAAATGGACTTTGGTGGTATTTGTACTGTGGTCTATGGTGGGTTCTCTATCCAGCGTGAATAAACATGTATGTTATATCTTTGGGGGGGGGGTAGTGTTGGGATGTACCATCTTCTCAGCACATGGATGTATCTTTACTCACCAAACAGAAGCTCTGAGACCATCTTCTTAGGGCTTTATGGGGTTTATGGTCATCATTGGTGATGTGCTTGGCTGGAGAAGGGCTGAAAAGTTCCAGGTCTATGATCTCATGGTGGATTCCACTAGTACTTGGTTACCTAGGGGCTTTCCAAAAGCCCAGCTAGGTAACACAATCTCAGATATACTTGCAAGGGGTTACTGCTAAGCAATAAAGTTTGATTATTTCTTGTCAGCCATGGCAGGAAGCAAAGACAAGAAAGGCTAAATACTTTATCCAATGTTAATAATATTATTCTAAATCACCTTAGGGAATTGCAAGGGTATTAGGAACTGTGAGCCAGGACTTTGGACAAAAATTGGAAGAGATATGTCCTGTTCTACCACAATCTTAATGTCTACTGTGTTAGAAAGAGCAAGAAAAAGACCCAATGTTTCTTCCTGTTATTGTTTTGGGGTGGAGGACTTTAGTTTACCATTCCTGAAGGGCAGGGGAACTTCTGAAGGCAAATCCTCTTAGTTCCCTTCATCTGAGAGTGTCTTAATTTTTTTCCTTATTCCTAGAGGGTCCTGTCGCTGAAAGCAGAAGTCTGGGCTGGATGTTCTTTTCTTTTTCTTTTTCTTTCCTTCTTTCCTCCTTTCCTTCTTTTCTTCCTTCCTTCCTTCCTTCCTTCCTTCCTTCCTTCCTTCCTTCCTTCCTTCCTTCCTTCTTTCTTTCTTTTTTTTTTTCCCCGTTTTCCGAGACAGGGTTTCTCTATGGTAGTTTTGGTTCATGTCCTGGATCTTGCTCTGTAGACCAGGCTAGCTTGGAACTCATGGAGATTCACCTGGCTCTGCCTCCTAGGGCTGGGATTAAAGGTGTGTGCCACCACTGCCCAGCTGTTCTTTTCTTTGTGAGTCTGGAAGACACGCCTTTTTCTTTGCTTCCACAGCTTCCTGACAGAAGCCCTCTTTCTGGATTTGCTGCCATCTGTGGGCAAGGGTTTCCTGCTCTCACTATCTTTTGTGATTTTGCTTTGTCTTTAATTTTCATGAGTATGAGCTGCTATGGCCTGGTATGACAAGCCCCTTGCATCTTTGGACTGTGATCCTTTGTCATATTTGCCAATTTTCAGTCATTTCTTCAAGAGCTTTCTCGGCCCCCACTCTCTTCCTGATCTCTCTCTGGAACTCTAATGACGTCAACCTTTGGCACCTTTGTTATTATCTATTTTTTTTTCAGATTATAATAGTGTAAGAAACATCATTCTGACTATGTGTGTAGATGGCATATGCCGTTTTCCTTATCATCACAGGCACACACTCATTTCTGCCATCTACACAGAAAGCAAGCCAAGCCAGCTGTGAATCCATTTCTCTCACAGTGCAGTGACCTTCAACTAAGGCTTCTAGAGCATTCCTCCTGTGGTGAAGGCAGGTGGGAGCTTCACGGCGTTTAATGGGTTCTTTATGTCTTAAAGGGAAATTTACAAAGAAGGTGTAGAAAGGCAAAATGAAACTTGCAATAACAGAAGTCATTTTTTTTTAGAGAAAAAGATCAAAGTGGTAAGAGGTGAAGTATAATGCATTGTTAAAGGCTGCTTCGGAACATAATACTCCATCCAAGAGGCTTGAAAAGAAATAAAACTGTGCTCGACATTCCGCAAACAGCCCCCAGCACCTGATTAGCAGCAGGAAAGCCCCTATGTGAGAGTGTGCAAGCTGCCACCATTGAATGAAGGCGCTGACAGCTAAGCAGGGGATTGGTGCTTAGAGAGATGACCGCCTCCATCCCTCGCATCAGCTCCTGTCCCTGCACTCGGAGGGCTCCTGCCTTAGCTGACAGGTCAAATCTAACCCTTCAGAGACATGTGAGGTCAGGCTGAAGCAGGCCAGAGATGGTGACATTACAGGATACGGGAGGGGAAAAGGAACCCTTCACCCCTGCTGGCTGGGAATCAAGAGTCATGTCTGACTTCAACCAGACCCTCAGGAAGTACATCCAGTCTGGTAGCCAGTCAGGGTCCGACTTGGAACTGTTTTTTGCTGTTTCATTCAGACAGACCCCTGACACACCACACAGACCCCTGACACTGTAACCACAGTTGCTGACCAGATGTCATGAGCCAATCATAAAACGATTCCTGTACCAGCAAGGGTCTATACCCAATCACTTCAAAGTACACTTAACGGCAGCTGGAGTTCCTCTAATCCTGCTTAAAAGGAGCCTGCGAGCTTCTCTTGGGGTCAACATTTTGCCACTGTGTCAGATGGTTTGACCCCAGCATGCTGAAATTTTTTATTAAACATTCTTGTTGATTGCATACATGTCTGGTGGTCTTTTATGGGACTTCTCATGGACCCTAATACCTACTTGGGAGTCTGCCTAACCTAGTCTCTCAATATCTCTCTTTCTCTCTCTCTCTCTCTCTCTCTCTCTCTCTCTCTCTCTCTCTCTCTCTCTCTAAATCTTGCTGCCTATATTGTTATTAAATTTTTTTCTTAATGGACTCTGACCTTGTTCCATAGTGACTTATCATGGAATTCCTTTTTGCTGTGTAAATTAAGAACCCTGGCTTCTCTGAGTAGAAATGTCAGAAGAAGACTCCTTAGGCTTCTAGAGGGGGCAATGTAGGGCTGAGTTTCACGCTGCTGCTGTCCTG
The DNA here is from genome assembly GCF_049852395.1 of Peromyscus maniculatus bairdii. Lineage (NCBI taxonomy): Eukaryota > Metazoa > Chordata > Mammalia > Rodentia > Cricetidae > Peromyscus > Peromyscus maniculatus. The sequence goes on from NC_134861.1 coordinate 69,144,986, forward strand.
ATGACTACCCCTGGAACCTAGCGGGGAATGCCGCCCCCACCCCCACCCTGACCCATAGACTCTGAAGCCCTCCTGTGCTATCTGTACTTCTGGATTTGCTGCTCCTGGCTCCAACTCTCCACTTCCCTAACTGTACACTATGCTCAGTGAGGGCTGATGCAAATCCCATCATCTTTACTTTGATCCAGGACCTGAGACTTAAGGATCACTCAGTAGATGTCTGTCTGAAGACTAACTGAGTGAATATAATCTCTCTGGAGGTATGGGAAAAGACCTTTTTGCTCCAAAATGTTATATTCATGTAGCTATTAATCCCAAAAGGTTTTGCTAAGTATCTGTAGAAATAGAAAATGTAACTTTTTTTCTATCCATGAAGTTCCATGGAAGTATCATGTCAGACCTGTGATCTTAAACATGCTGGTTGTGGCTTCTACATATACCCCTAGATGTGGGGCTAGAAAATTAGAAGTAATGAGTCCAGCCTAGCCGAGCTTTCTTTTGCAAGTGAAGTCTTATTGGGGCACAATCATACCCACTTATTTTACACATTGTCTACAACTGCGTCCATACTAAAATGACCTGAAATACTCTCAGCACTTAATATCTGGCCATGTGTAGTAAGGTGGTATATCACAATAGGGGGTGTCTATACAACTTCTGGTGCTCACCTGGAAATAGCTACAGTATCAAGCATGTGGATTATGGCTTTTTCCCTCAGCCAACACTTACAGTCAAGATTATTGGGGGGATGGATAACAGACAAAATCTAAATACTCATCCACTGAAAGCTTCAGATCATATATTAGTGCCAATCAAAGTTCCCATTTTCATTGCAATGTTTTTTTTCCTTTTATTTGGTTGGCTTTTTGGTGCATTAAAACCTACACATGGAACAGAAGCAACCAAAGGCATCATTGCAGACAGTGCAAAAATGTTAGGTTTAAGCACATGTATAGTTCATGTACCACTGACTCTGAGGATGGAGCCTATTTAGTATGAGGAAAAACCAGGGGCTCGATGTGGCTGGACACACACACACACACACACACACACACACACACACACACTCAGAGAGAGAGAGAGAGAGAGAGAGAGAGAGAGAGAGAGAGAGAGAGAGAGAGAGAGAGAGAACTTAAAAGCTGGCCAATGAGTGGAATTCCCTAAGAATGTTATGTTTTAGTACTACGTAAGTTCCCAGGGAGGGACCTTTGAAAGACAACTTTTGGTGGCAAATAGAAATTCCAGCATGGAGTCACTTTGTGTTTATGCAATGTAAAATGCAGACAGGAGAAGAGGAAAGTCCCTGGTGCCGTTAGGAGAATTCTCCTAGCCAAAGCAAAGTCATTTTGCCTCAAAATCTAATCCTCTAATCAAGGAACCTTGCAGTGCATTTCCCTCACATGTGCATCCTAGCAAACAGCCTCACTGAACACATTTCCATTCTGTTTAAGAAAGTCCTGCATCATGGACTGTCTAGTCCCCGCTCCCATGAGTAGTCAGCGCAGGCTCCATAACAAGGTGAGGTCTCTAGGCCACTATCAGACTCTGTGACTCAGTAGGCAAGTTTGTGCCAAGCAGTGCATCATTAATGCAGAGGAAACTACAGAGAGAAACCAGATTCTACACCTGTGACTGTGCTCTGAGGCAATGAATAACCAGAATAATCCAGATCATAATTCTGTGTGGGAGACATGACTTCCTACAATGTGGCCTAAATATAATAAAAGCATGAGGATTGTAATAACTAGACAATGATGTGGGACTAAGTCAACATGATATGGAATGTTGTGTGAACTTTTTGAGCATTTTAAGTAGGAAGCTTTTACATAGAAAATGCTTCTGGTGTGAAATGAAAAAGCAGACTACAAGGTAGATGCTGCACATGGTTACATATAAAATGTTTATGGGAGGAAAAAGCATGGGTGGATAATGGGCAAAAGTAAAAAAAAAAAAAAAACTTGAAAGTGCTGGAAATAGAAATTCCCCCTTCAAAATATTTGCTGTAGCTGTTGCTATGACAACTTCCCTCTTTGAAAAAAAAAGGGGGTTAAAATAATTAAGTAAGCCTAAAGCACCGGAGATGCAGCTCCCCCTTAGGCTGGATGAGATGGCACACTCTCATACACACCACTTACAAAACGTTTTCTTCTCCCGGTGTTTAGGCCCGAGTTGTAGATCACCCACTGCCATGCATCTTCTCTCTCGAGCCAGGAGCCCACTTCTGCTGACTGGTAAGTCTTTCTATGTGACTCACGGGCATCAAAACCTCAGCCCCACAAAGCCAGAGCTCTAAACAGCCAAAGCTTCCACTTGGAGCTTGAGGGTGATTGATTTCCTGTCCAGAGAAATTGACTCTGCGTGGAAGAAAGTGGTTGACTTCTATCCCTAATATCTCCAGGAAGCATCTGGTCTGCACTTCAGAATTAGTCCCTAGACCATGATAAGCTTATAAACAATTCATTTCTCCTACCTTGCAGTAACCCATTTGCTGGCTTATCCACTCACAATGCCTTTATGAAGAATCTTCTATTAATCCAGCAATTGCTCTGCATGAGGAACCAAAAGGTATAAAAGATAATTTATTTGAAGAGCTCTAAAGTCTAACCCGGAAGGACAGACACACCTTGAACTTTGAGTCTGCACGAAGCTCTTGATTTCCTCATCTGTGCCACAGAGGAAGTCCTACCTCGAAGTCAAGAGAAGAATTAGTGAGATGTCACAAGTAAGAAATACCCGGGAAATTCAATGGCTCAGGAAATGCTCATTTATTTCTTATGGACATTGCTGACAACTATGGGCATTCCAACAGGGGACAAGGGTGGATTCCCTGGGATTTAGCTGGGCTTGGACAGGGAAGGCTCTTCAGAAGCAGGGATACCTATCGCTCCTGGGAGGATGGGTAGGACTTCTCCACAGAAGGGAGAAGAGATTAGGATCATTCCAGATGAAGAAACTCAGTACACTGGCATGGAAGGGTGGGAGCAGGCCACACACATGGCTTTCCATGTGTATTCTACCATGCTTTAGTAGTTTGGGGCTCAGGATTGCATTACATTACTCCCAACATTCTCATAGAAATAAAAGAAGATCAATCAGATGAGAATCAACAAAAACTACTTATTCTGAAGTGTGCCATAATGGGGAAGTTTCCACTGTCACTGGCTTTCAGCAGAGGGAGGCAGAGTAGGAAAGCCTCATAGCAGAGAAGAGAAGGCTTCAGGTCTGTCCTGACTGGGTGCATTAGTTTAAAGGAAGCTGCAGGTGGGCAGCTGGAAGTGGAGTATCCGTCCACTCCCGTGATTGGTTGGCGTGTACTTTAGGCTTTCTCTGGTTGCCCAAAATTGGAACCAGTGGCAATAAGAATGTAAGGTGTCTGTGACTCATCAAGTCTAAGCCATCTGAAACAATTCTCATTGTGGGAATCTAGTTTAACTTCCTGGACTGCTGTCCTGACTTCCTGCAAATGTGGCATAACTGACTGGCTTCTTAAGATGGCCAACAGAGACAATGAGCTGGTTCCCCAGGGCTGGGCACTGCTGACTGAATCAGGTTTCTCATTTTTTGTGTATTGTCTGGCCATTGTCTATTTGTTTTCTGTCTCTCAGTTCAAAGTAAATGCCTTGGGCTGCCCACTTCACTTACAGCGAAAAGTCCTTCTTTTCTCCCTTGATTTTGCATGTCTGAAAACAGATGCTGAAAGCATGGAGAAAGCCACAGCACAGGTAGATCTCTCCAGAGCATGGAAGCTGCTCCTACCCCACCCCTCAGCACTCCTTCTTATTCTAGAGCACACTTCTTTCCTTGGCACCCCATTATCCCTGCCTGGAAGTCTAGGGAGACATGAACCCTTCCCTCTGGCATTCATGATGCTAGGTTGGGGACTGGCCCATACTTGCTCTGCAGACTCTACAGAAACATTCTGGCTTCTCCTGCCTTACTACTGGAGCCAGAATCCAATTCTTTCTTAGAACCTGACACTGGGATGCGATCCAACAGTGTCTTTGACTATGATTTTACAAAAGACAGCTCTTTTCCCACAGATGGATAGGCCATGTATTGCACTCTTCAGAGAGAAAGAGGAAAATTGCAGCCCAAAGCGTTTCTAGGAAATGTTTGAATAATAACAGAGGCCAGACAAGATCCATTGCCTTCTGATGAGCTGGCTTTGTGTAGAGCCTAGAGGAAGGAGAAGTGTATATGCCACTGAGACGGCCCGTCTGAGAAAGTAGATGTCTTGATCACACTTTTGGCAAATCCTGGGCTGCAATCAATTCTTGGATGAATCCTCTGACAGGTGCTCACATGAATGCCATTCTGAGCTGCTGATTAAAGAGGGATCCATATGCTTCAGACACCAGATGTGTGGAGAGCACGCATTTAGCCAAGAAAATGGAGAGGCCCCTCTGATGTTTTCTCCAGATGGACCACAGGGGTATCTGAAGTAAATAAACTAATTTTAGTGGGTCAGGTCATAAAGGTTGAAAGAGGTCATTTTGACCTGAAGAGAAAAGGCTTCCAGAAGTCACTTTTAATCTGCTTGGATGTCCGTGAATTTGTTTGTTAAAGATGACTTGAGTTCTCCTTTAAGAAATTCAGAATATACCGAATGTCTGTTAGATCACACAATGCTTATTGGAGAATGAACATGTTAAAGGTAAGAACAAAGAAAAACAATAAATGCAGCTGATTTCCCTGCCTGCTTTTCCTAACATCACTCCTGGCAGGACTGTTGGCTAATGAAAAAGATACTCAGGGTTCAAAGGAGATGTGTTATCAAGTCAGTAAAAGAACTATGATATGTAAAACTCTGATTCATTCTGTGGGAGAAGATGTGAGCAAGGAAGATGTGAAAAACTGCTTGATACTGTCTTTCAATCAGGGCCATTCTGCCACTCAAGGAATATGAGACAAAGTCTGGAGACCATTCTCACTGTCAGAACTTAGAGGGATGTTACTGGCACCTAGGGAGAAGCCAGGAGTAGTGCTGACCACTGTACAAAGTACAGGCTAGCCTCATCATCAAAGATGTCTTAGCTAGGGTTTCTATTGCTGTGAAGAGACGCTGTGACCATGGCAACTCTTATAAAGGAAAACATTTAATCGGGGCTGGTTTTTACTTCAGAGGTTTAGTCCATTGTCAGCATGGTGGGAAACATAGTGGTATGCAGACAGACATGGTGCTGGGAGGGTCTGAGAGTTGTACATCTTGATCTGCAGGCAGCAGGAGCTGAATTGTTTGTCCCATACTGAGCATAGCTTGAGCATGTGAGACCTCAAAGTCCGCCCCCACAGTGACACACTTCCTCCAACAAGGCCACACCCCCTACTAGTACCGCTCCCGAAGGGCCAAGCATTCAAGCACATGAGTCTGTGTGGGGTGGGAGGAGAGGAACACCTATCAAAACCACCACAAAAGAACCACATGGCTTGAAATGTCAATCGTGCCAATGAGGTTAGGAACCTTGGTCTCATATAAGCAAGCCATCCATTCCATTGTCTCAGGAAGCTGGAGTGGGGAGACAGCCTGAGACTGGAAGTTCTAGAGAGAAATAGATTATAAGCCATCAGTTCATCTATTCTCCTCTTTACTGTTACCTTGCTTTTAAAGACTCACTCACCTGACAGTTGATTGGCTTGATCAGTTCGGGAGGCAACTAGGCAGTGGGACCAAGTCCTGTGCTCATTGCATGAGTTGGCTGTTTGAAACCTGGAGCTTATGTAAGGACACTTGGCTCTGTCTGGGAGGAGGGGACTGGACCTGCCTGGACTGAGTCTACCAGGTTGATCGCAGTCCTCGGGGGAGGATTTGCCCTGGAGGAGGTGGGAATGGGGAGTAGGCTGGGGGTAAGGGTAAGGGGTGGGAGGGGGGAGAATAGGGGAACCCATGGCTGATATGTAGAACTGAATGGTATTGTAAAATAAAATAAATTAAATTAAATAAAAAAGACTCACTCATCTTTCTGGGTACCTCTGTATCCAGCAGCAAACTCTGCCTGTCCCTCCATGGGCAGCCCACCGCTCTTGACCATTGTATGTTAATCCCGGTACTAGTTGTTTTTCTTGTTGCTCTGACAAAATACCTGATGAAATCAGTCTAAGGGAAGAATGGTTTATTGATATGTTTCGAGGGCTATAGACTGACAGAGTGGGGAAGACATGGCAGCAGAAACATGAGGTGGCTGGTCACACTGTATTCTGCAGTCCAGAGGGAGATGAAGGCTGGCGCTCAGGTGGACTCTCGCTTTTTCCTTTTGTCTTCAGTCTGGGAGCCTAGTCTATAGATTGGTCCATCCCACATTCAGGTTGTGGCTTCCTACTTTCATTAAACCTCTCTGGAAACCCTTCACAGAAACATCTAGAGGTGATCTAGGTAGATCCTCGGTGGTTCCAAATCAGGTGGACTGTGAAGGGTGACCATCATGAGTCCTTGTGCCCCCTCTTCTCTGGCAAATTCTCAACTACCTCTTAAGGCTCCCCTCAGATGCTCAGCCTTTCTTCTTACCTTTGCCCCATGAGCAGAGAAGCAGAGAAAATACTCCCTCCCTCTGCCTCCAGCACGACACTCATCACACTGTGCTGTGATGGTTTATTTGCATCTTAGGAGGGCCAAGCTTCTGGAAACAGAATGGCATAGAGTCTTTCCCATGCCCACATCCCTAAGTCCTGAGAGCATGTCTAACACTTAGTAGGTGAACAACAATTGTATGCCCAATTTATTTTTAAAAAGATCCTGGATTCTGATGGTAGACACTGAGAACTCAGATTTCATAAACAAGAAAGAGCATTTGTTGTGACTCAGAGAGAACATGTGTTGTCTGAGTTATATGGAAATCACTCAGCACAAGACCTGACACATAGATTTTTAGTAAATGAGCATCATTTTCTTTGAATTTCCCTTCAAAGCAGCTCAGCAACAAGCATGGCACAGCTTCTGGGAATATGCAGGTAGGAAGGCGTCATCTGCGCTGCTGTCATGAAGACGGATGATTGACATTGAGCAAAGCACAATTCTGCCCCGTTCTTACCATTGCCTAGGACCTGTATTCCAGGGCCGGACATGTGACATGAAGGAGACCCAATGTCAAACCAGACTTACACTTCACACCATCACATGGAGGCACAGCTGGGAAGTGGCTGCTCGGCCTGGGACTGGGTTCCAGCCTCCTTGGTTCTCCCATGGGAATAGGACTTGCTCTCAGCCCCACCATGCTCACAAAGCAAAGTTCTTAAGATGCAAACATGTCTCCTGCATGCTCTCTCCTCTTCCCCTGCCTACAAGGAGGCTCCGGGTCCTGGAATCACTGAGGAGAACCACCTCCAGAAATCTTGAGTCATTGCACCAGTGTGAAATACACTATTGCAGCTGATGTGTCTTTAGGTCACTTTGTTACAATTTAGCCTACCTTAATCAATGCACTATGACTTATAATGAAAATAAATTGTGCTGTGTTCAAGGTAACAAGTGGAATATGATATTTATCCTCTCTTCCTTCTAGAATGTCATCAATATAATGCTAAGGAGTAACAACCTAGGCAGAAGGTTATGAGAGTATAGAAATATTAGCAAGTTTCTGGGAGGCAGGAAGTGAATGGAAGACCATTGCCTGGAGTAGCATGGACAATGTGGAATCCACACCAGACTGACCTCACATGGAAAAGGCTAGGGTGTCTTCTAAGTCCTGCAGATATTACAGCGATGGAAACCCCAGTGGAGGACTGGAATGGGAAGAGCTGGGCAGAATTGTGCTTTTCTCAGTGATGATCATCAGTCTTTATCTGCAGGTCCCAAGAGAAAAATGCTTTCTGGTGACCCCCAGTTCAGTGCTTAAAACAAACAGGCAGACACCCAGTTCCCTTGCCCTTGTGAGTAGAATGAACATATTTCTCCCAATGACCAGACAAGCTGCCCAGGATGAAGCAGGAGATGATTTCAGTGTCTCTAATAAACCTCCCCGCAGTATGACATTGGGATGATGCTGCCAGCATCAGGAACAGTACCTTTCCACTCATCAAAAGTAAGAGCTGTAGACTAGCAGCTCAGCTCCCAACAACAACTCCTCGTCCTCCTGCTGGCTGACATATGGGGGAACAAGAAGAAGTAGCCAAGCATCTCCATAACTTTAAAAAGAAACAGAAATCAGAGATGATTCAGATAAGCAAACTCCTGAGGAAGTCATGGAATTTAGAGAATGGACAAGATGCTTCCTGCTAAAACCATAGAAAAGGTATAAAGACAAAGGTATAAAGAAAAGGTATAAATCACAAAGCACAGGAAAGTATCAAAGTGAAATGCGGGGAACTACAGATGTGGTTACAGGAAGAATAAGCCCTGCACACATGCAGATTGTAAGTACGTTTTGCAGATACCCCTTCCTTGAGTTGGGGGGCATGATGGTTAATATAGATGGTCAACCTGACAGGATATAGACTCGTGAGAATGACAAGCCTCTGGGCACTAGAGGGTTTCTAGTTCCCAAATTGCATGCAAAGGATACATCAAGCTGAGGGCCAGCATCCATCACTCTCTGCTTCCTGAATGCAAATGCAGTGTGACCCGCTGCTGGTGATCTTGCCACCACACCCTCTACATCATGATACACTATACCCTCAAACTGTGAGCCAGGAAAGATTTCATCGATACAGTCCCTTTGGAGAGGGTTGATGGGGTATGGGAGGCAAGAAAGGAGGAGATAGGGAGCAGGAAAGGGAAGAATAAGAAAAGAAGAAGATAACGTGACTATAGAATATACTCAGGACCAATACCAAGGGTCTGCTACTCAACCTAGTGCTTTCCCCTAGATTTTGCCATTATTACATTTTGTTATATTCTCAAATGATTTACTAAGCCACATGATTTGAACATTTCCATTTGGCTCTTTATTCTATCATCCTGGAGGAAAGAACACATTCACACTATCTCTCATAGGAAGTATATTAAGAACCTTTGAATCTAGACAATTCTGGACAGGATGATAACCACACATATCATTATGAAATTCCAGAGCATTTAGGATAAAGAGGAAATTTAATACTCTCAGAAAGGCAAAATAGTTCACTTACAAAGAAACAGAATTAGACAAAGTGCTTCCCATACATTACAACTAAGTCTGAAAGATCAATGAGAAATTCTGCCAAAGACTGAAAAAATAAAAAAGCAACCTAGAATTCTCGACCACACCAAAACATCAGAGACATGTGGATGTGCAGCAAAATTATTGTGAGATGTGCAAGGATTCTTCAGATTCACCTTTTCCACACTCTTCCAGAAGATACTTAGCTTGAACCGGCAATGAAAAGCAAATGAAAAATCAGAAAGATGAGGAATATTGGAAATTGGAAAACATAAGAGGTATGGATGTTTCCAGAGATGTAATACCATGCGTAATGTTTAAAAATGCAGAAGCAGCAAAAAGCCTATGGGGTTAATTGGACAAGAAGAGATAAATTAAGCCTCACAGAAACATGTAGTCCAAGTGCAGCACTTGATCCTGCAACAAGCACCCTTACTGTGGACAGAACAAGGCAAACAGTGTTTCTAAGTTAGCATAGTTAAAATTATCGCACAGACAAGCCTTAATTATGCTCAAAAAATAGTGCTTTATGTTTTGGTCGTGGAGAAGGGTCATAGAAAATTATAAATAACAGAAGTTGGGGGTAAAATGGGAAATGAAAGATACAGCAATGGGTAAGAAGATGGATGTTTTCACCTTATAAGAAGGGATTTGAGCCAGGCTGTGATAGCATACGCTTTAATCCCAGCACTCGGGAGGCAGAGCCAGGCAGATCTCTGTGAGTTCGAGGCCAGCCTGGTCTACAGAGCGAGATCCAAGACAGGCACCAAAACTACACAGAGAAACCCTGTCTCAAAAAAACAAACAAACAAACAAACAAAGAGAAACCCTGTCTTGAAAAATCAAAAATAAATAAGTATAAAAATTTAAAAAAGTAAAAGGAGGTGTTGAGAGGCAATCTTTGTGTTTGATAATTCAAGAAATAAAGATGTAAACATTCTATTTAAAGTTTTAAAGGCAACCAATCTAGGGAGATAACAAGAGCATTGAAACTATGGAGGGATGAATAGCGAAGAGCTTACAGAGGGGGCTAATCCCACGCTGGTTAAAGCATAAAACCAACAGTTCTGGAGTTTGCAAGTGGTGCTGTCATGCACTCAGTGACACAGGAGAGGTAAAAAAAAAGAAAAGAAAAGAAAAAACAAACAAACAAACAAACAAAAACCACTATTCAATGAACTACAAAACCTGGAGAGCTGGACCTGGGCAAGTGTCACCTAAGGGCTGCCGCCTGGGTTCCCAGGCCACGGCTATCATACTTATAGAGCCAGATGCTCACATTGCTTTGATAAATAGCTTCCTCTCCCTTTCACCAGGCTGTGCCGGGCTTTGAGCCCAGGGCATTTTCCCCAGTCATGAAAACCGGGGCTCAGAAGACAGGCACCATGGCTCATCTTTAGCAAGCCTCGGCCAGGTCCGAAGGCGCAGCACGGAAGTCCCTTTTCCAGTGTGTACAGCTTCAAGTTCAGCGCCACACCCTACTGCATTAGTTTCTACCCAGCGAAATGCTAAACATCAAATAAACAAGCTAGAGATTGCTCAATCTGCTCATTCTGCGTCACTTCTTTATCCCATGCTTGAATGTTGCCTTGTGCTCACACACAGTCTTGCTACTTCCATTAACTCACCACACACACACACACACACACACACACACGCACACGCACACGCACACGCACACGCACACGCACACGCACACGCACACACACACACACACACACATACTTGCTCAGTCTCTTCACCTCTCTCACATTTCACATATAGTAGACTTCCCTCCCCATGTACCCTCTACCATTGGCTGCTACTTCTTCCCCCCCCCCCCACACACACAGACTCTCTAGCACACACTTCACCATCGTCCCCCCTTCCTGTGGTCCCTTGACAGTCATTCCGACATCGCTTGGCCCACGGTAGGATCTAAACGCTGTACTGACTTCATGAATATACCTGGGCATGTCCTGTCTATGCTTGCTCATTTTCTGCCGTGAGGGGTCTCACCAAAGAAGGGCTTCTCTCTTTTGAGCCATGTGTCTATAGCCAAGTGATTTAAAGTGATTTTATAGCTTAGTAACAGTATGGGGGAAAGTTGAAGAAAAAGAAAGCAAAACAAACAAACAAACAAAAAACCAAAACAAAACAAAAAAGAAAGCAAAACAAAACAAAAATGTAAAGACATTGAACAAGTAGCAATAAAACAATTATGTCAGTAAAGAAAAAGTGTTTTTAGTTCAACAAAAAGTCTGTATGTCAAAATTTTAAACCATATTGCTTCAAACATTTTGATCATTGTCTCAAATCAAATGTAGCACTTTTTAAACTCAAAACAAATAATTTTCCAAATTATTTTCACAACTTTTAGACTTCAAAATTGATATATGCGCCTCATAACTTAATCGGGGTATACTTCTGGTTCTGTAGTATAGATATGAGTAAAACCATATGGTCCCTGAGAACCTGGGTTCAGAGTCTTACCTCCATCGGGTAATAGTGGGGAGCGGATCACTTGATCTCTCCACATCTGAGTTTCCTCGTCTCTTTCAAAAGAGTTTTTAAAGACTTATTTATTTTTGTTTTGTGTATATGAGTGCTTGCCTGCATGTACATGTGCATACCATGTGCATGCCTGAGGTCAGAGGTCAGAAGGGGGTCTCAGATCCCTGGAACTGGAGTTACTGAAGGATCTGACCACTGTGCAGGTCCTGGGAACTGAATTCAGGTTCTGTGCAGAAGCAACAAGTATTCTTAACTGCTGGGCCATCTCTCCAGTCCATCTTCATCTTTTTTTTTTTTTTTTTTTTAGGATTAAATATTTATTCTTCCTCACTCTTTATCTCTTAAGTGGTAGTAGAGTTAATAAAAGCTATCATGATTTCTTAGTGGGTGGAATCAAATATCATTAGTATCAGTACGCCCAGGCTATCATGATAAAATGCCAAGTAGACCAAATGGTTTAAGCAACAGGACTTAATTTTCTCACAGTTCTGAATCCAAGAGGTTCAAGATCTAGGTGTGGGCTGGTAGGTATCTGGTAGACGGTCTCCCTTTGTATTGCAAATAGCCATAAATCTTGAGCTCTCTTGGGATTTTCTAATAATTGGATCAGGGTTGTGCCCTTACAGCCTCATTTAACTTTAATTACTTTCTTAGAGGCCTAATCTCCACATACTAAAATCAAGGCTTCAACCTATGAATCCTGGAGAAATACAATTGAGTTCATAACAGAGCATATCGGGCAGTTAGCTGGCCCAATGTACATGATCAGTAAGGCTGAAGTGGGTCGTTTTTTAAGTCCCTTCGTTCATGAGAATACTTGTGGGAGGGGGCTCTCAAGCATAGACTATGACACCAGAGTGAGCAGAAACTATAGAAAACTATATAAAGACTAGGTGTGGCTTCTGCCTGGTTTGAGAAGGTCCGGAAATCAAGCGGCGAAGGTGGCTCCGTTGTGAAGTCAGCTTTGGGTGGTCACGAGGAATTCTGAGGCGCACTTGCATTTGAAAACCCGGCCCTACCTTTGCACCCTCAGTTCTGTGCCCAGATGTGTATTGCCTCCTCCCGATGTCTTAAATCTCTCTGCTTATACTTCAACATCAGAAGCTGAAGCAAAGGATGGGTGTAAGATGTTTATGGTGCCTGTGAGGCTGCAAACCTGGATGCAGCAGAGCCTTTGGAAGAGATGGGTAAGGAGGAAAAGAAACAGAAGGCTGGGCCTGGGTAAGCACTGAAGGGGACCAGGGAACAGACAGAGGGGGACAGGCTACCTGCTGACCCACCTAGGCTGCCAGGACATCTTTCCTGGGGTTCTCCATCACTCTTTGACTTGGCTTCAACTGTGTAGAAGACACTTAGTTTTGTCTTCTCTCCAAGAATGGGCCACAGTTTGGAAAGGTAACTCTGAATAAGGTCTGTGAAAATAGAAATAATTAATCAGATAGTCAGGTAGTTGCTTTTACTGGTGAATATGCTTTCCTCAAGTCCTGAATCCCACTTTGTTCTCCAGATACCTCCTGCTGATGCACTTGAGAAATACAGATTGCTCTGGGTTGGCAGAGCACTGGATCAAAGAGCAGCCAGCCACGTACTTCATAAGAAGGGGGTTTGTGTAGAACAGTCTCAGCTTGTCTAGGTTTCCCATGCTTTTCTTGCTTAGTCTCACTGGGGAAAAAAAGATAACCTAAAAAACTACAGGAAACCAATGTTGTTGAAAATCTGCCTCAGTCTCTGGGAGGTAGACCAGACACAGGTTCTCAAAAGTCAGACTCTACCACAGACCATTTAAGAGAGCAGCAAGAACCTGATATTTGCATATGTGCTACAGCAAATACCTTGGCAAGTATTTTAAATAGTCTATGATATTTAATCATCACAACAACATCTTATAATCCTCTAATTTTCAAATGAGGAAATTAAATTCCGAGACACTATTGGTGACCCAGGCAAGAGCACACATCTGGTGAGAATTTGAAAGCAGATCTAGCCATGAAATGTAATTGTTGGAGACTTCTGAGCACAAAGATAAATAAATATGAAGAGCCCATTACCATCATGGGAATTCAGTGGTTGGAGAACGTATAGCTGCAATAGAGTTATTTGAATTCTAACAGACACTGGTAACAAAATTTGGTAATTCAGACAATTAGTGTGGTCTCGAAGATTCTTTTATTTGAACTGAGATAGAATGAAAACCTCAGTGATCATAATAACAAGACAAAGAGCAGTTGTGATTTAAGGTTTCTTAATAATGGAGGCTGTGTCCAGTATCGAAGCTCAGGGGGTCTGGCTGAATCAAAATTGATGTCCTCTAATTAAAAACAAATGCAAGTCTTTGACAAACATGATTAGTACAAGTTACACTCGATAGAAGGCAAGGTCATCTGGGATTGTGTGACGGCAAACATCTGGATGTGGAGATGGTGAGAGGCTGAATTGAATAACCCGTGTTTGGACAGATGGATCATATCATATTTAGGGCAATATCTTCTCACCCCTGTGTCCTTGCTTCCCACCAAACAAAAATAAGTTACTTCTCCAAAGCAGCTCCAGGTCATGTACCTAACCTCTGTTGGCATGCAGATAGTTGGGGCCAGAGACTGTCGCTTCGTCAAACCACTGACTTGCAGTCTGCAAGCTACTAGGGTTAAGCAAGAAGCTGAATACCTCCCAATAATAATTTTAGCACTTGTGAGATTTTTGTAATGCTTGTCTCTCTTGGATTATGAAAGGACAAATGCATGTCATCTTGCTGCTGCTCAAATTCTTCTTCCTCTTGGCCCAGAGAAAGAAGCAGTGTTAGGTAACTGAAGGAATATCTGTTTTGTGACAGGATCTTACTATGTAGCCCAGGATGTTATTTCATTTCAGTCTCTGAGTACTGGAAAAATGTTTACCACCATACCCAAAATGAGGTGTTTTCTAATATACAACAATTCATGGTCCCTGTTGAAAGCCACATTTTGGAATGTTTTTTTTCCTCATTCTTCACTTGATCCCTGACTTGGTTTAGTTCTTCCTTGCCAGGTAGGGAGGTAAAAAAGAGATACACGGCATCATCCTTTTTGACTGAGTTTCCAGTCACAGCATCATTCACTGAATAGTTCATATATGTGCTTGACTGTGGGGTTGTGCATTAGCATTTTCAATGTAGTTTGCTCGTTATCAGGAGGAGACAGAAATGGATAAACTATCTCAATGATAAGAGGTTGATTAAATAAACCATGGAATAGCCATAGCTGCACACTATCAAAATTTGAACTTCTAGAGCAGCACCTGTCCACCTCCCCAGCCATATTTGGCTTCTCTCAGTGATCCTGAACAAACGGAGAAACTTTGGCCATGTTAGCCCCGCCCCCAAGTTTTAGCATGCTTGTGTGTTATCTGTACCATGGTTTCTTCAGCCTTTACTTTTTCAGTTCGAAGAATTCTGTTTTCAGTCATTCTTGGTTTTTTTTTCCCAAGGGAAACATTTTTTAGAGAAGGCTCGTTTGTTATTATAAATAAAAAGCGGTGTGTCGTTTGGCACAAACTAAAAAATTGAAACCTGTAACAACAAAACTTCATTATTAGATTCATGTTGTCAAATGTCTGGACCTGAAATCTGTTCTAAGAGTGTAATTTAGCCAACAGCTAAAGAGTGCGAGCTAGAAACATTCTGGCAAGTTCTAGAACCAAAAGGACTAGAAGAGAATTGAAAAGGGAAGGGCACCTTCCTGATGTCATAGTATGTCACTTAAGGACACATGTGTGTGTCCCCTAAAATTGCCGAAGTCGGGATCTAAAGTTCGTAAACACTGTTTTGGGTTAAGGCTCTTCTCTCTGTCCAGACACTGGAACTTCTATCTCTCCCCTGGGGGATGGTGGGCAGGAGAGCATGTGGCTGGAGAAGACTTGGAGACAGGAGAAGAAGCAGAGACCCATGATGGGGTCTGCCCAGGAGCAGAGCCACTGTGGTTGAGGCTGGGTTACTCAGTAAGCACAGAATAGAAAACAAACCATGGGCGAGAGCAAGACCATAAGTAATCACTTATGTACGTCAATGCCCTGGAAGGGGGAAAGAAATCTGATGCCCACGGGGACAAACAAAGGCGCATGCAGGGCCACCTGGGAAACAAAGCTGACGAGGTGAGGTCAGCTGTGACATGTAAGTGTACCACATTGCTTTTCTATCTGGGAAAAGGCAAACCAAAATCTAAACCAGAACCTTGACAGGAACCTCTCAGTTTCTGTGGTTGATTTCTTAGAATTTTGGGATACGATTCCCCTTAGCAATTGGTGGAAGAGTGGACGGACCTCTTCATGTCTTCTACACCATTCTACAGATCCTTACAAAATTTGCTTTGCATTCAGAGAAGCCCCAAATTTGTTGATGCTACCCCATTTTTGCAGAGGCACCGAACATTAATGCTAGTGATAGGCCACTCGGCCAGACATGACAGCCACACCTTGTCACTGATCCTCTGGCTCTTTGATCAAGGGACATAATCTTTGGTGATTTTAAAACACACACACACACAAATTATTTTCGAAAATTTTTCCTGTTTGTGATCCTCCTACCATTTGGGGGGCACAAAAGTAGCCTTCAGCAAGTGGGTGGTTATGATGCACATAATTATTATGTTTCCCTGGACTCCAATCAGCACATGGGCTTCTAAATTAGATCCAAGTCATCCCCAGAAATGCTACTTAATTCTTAAGACAGGAGTTTTCACATTCCATGTCTACTTCTCTTTGTAAGAGCTATGTCTTCTGGGTTGATGAGTAGATATTAGCACCCTAAAATAGCATTTCTCTGGTGCCCACACAAGCCTGGAAAATGCAAAGTTGTTTGCTATCCTGCAAATTAGTGAGTTTCTTGAATACTAATAAGTAATTTAGGGGCCTCTCCAAGAGAAGATGCAGAGGAAGCATCTTAAGGTCTTAATAGGCTGAGCTTCTTCCTGTGTGCTAGGGTAATTTTTACTCTTCAGGGGCACTATTTAAAATGCTCATGAAGCCAACAGAATGCCACAGAATGGTATACCTTATGTTATGGCTATAAGACATTCTTCTTGTTTCTAAAGAGACCGCACATCTTGAGGATTCAATCACTGACTTTAGAGTCAGCTGGGGAGCCAGTGTGGGTGGACATGTAGCTGGGCAGAGGTGATTGCTCAGGTCATATGGGAACCTGGGACCAGGAGAAAAGTCCCATTCTTGGTAACTTGCCAGGACTTGGATCATGTCCTGCGTCTTTCCCCTACAGAATGAGAAAATTGCTTAGGGTCCATCCGTTTCAAGGATGAATAATCAGGTCAAGTGTGGTGGCTCGTGCCTGTAACCCTAGACCTTGGGATGCAGAGGCAGGAAGTTCACTGCTGGTGTAAGTCTGGTCTGGGCCCCATAGTTCCATGACAGCCTGGCTTATATGATGAAACCCTATCTTAATAATAACTAAATAAGTTAATTCATTTTTTGATGAAAATAAATAAACACAATCTGTGATTTGGTCCTCTCGGGCTTAAATGTTGATGTAGGGAAGATGACAAAGTAGAGTCAAAGGCAAAATGATAAGATCTTGTGGTTTATTGGATCTGCAAGAAGCTGTGTAAGTATCATTCCCACACCACTCACAGCACCTGGCCTCTGCCTGTTCGAGTGACAGGTTCTCAATGCAGGAAGAAACAAGCTGAGGCCTGGTTCTTCCAGCTCCACATCAGCCCGGCCATCTTCTATCGGCTCATCTCTCCTGTGTTCACTGATGGTGTGGGGGTCTCCGTAAGAGTAACAGCCAGCAGGGAAACATCTATGAAGAGGCAAAAAGAAAAACTCAGTTCAGTCTGACTTAGTCAGCTAGACTAGATCAAACTTTTGGAGTTTGATGCCAGGCAGTTTATTCTAAGTGTATTTAAACAAAGCACAATTTGTGTGTGTGGGGGGGGACGGGACAAAACAGCAAACAAAAAAAGTTTCCTGGTGTAATACAATTGTCAGTGCCCAAGAAGGCATGATTACATTCAGAAACTCAATTCAAAGTACATGAATTTCTTCCAAGAGAGTGGGTTCTAGAGATAGACCACTTGTACTGTCTTAAGGGTCTCGGGAAGGGTCTGGTGTAGTCTCAGTCCTACAGATAGCATAGAGGTCATTTGGGTTATTAGCTACCTCAGGTCTTAGTTGTAGGAGGTTGGGGGAGCCCCTGGCTATACAGATAATGTAAGGGTCATCTAGACTATTAAGTCTCTCCAGTCCTGGTTGTGGGAGCTTGATACTGCCTGGCCCTTTAGATAGTATTAAAAAAAATCACCTAGAATATTAGCCACCTCTGGCCCTGGTTGTGGGAGCTTCATGTGGCCTGGCCCTTCAGATACTTCAGATCACAGAACTATTAATCACCTCCAATTCCTAGCCTTCTAAGTGGAAAAACAGGTTATATATCTTTTTCTTTGAAAAGACAACCCTGCCTGCTTAACATTCCTGGTTTCCCTGGTGACCTGTGGGACCAAGGACCTCTGTGCTCTCAATATGATGAATAGGTCCGTGGAGCAGTGAGCCTTGGGAACGCAGGCCTTTTGTAAGTGGACACTACTGGCAGTCCATGTAGGATTTGAAAATAAGAAAACAGGTTGCCAGATGAGCCTGTGTCAATCTGCTGAAAGCCTCTAAGCCCATTGTAAAGATGGACACTAAGATTAAATTCTGCCAATGTGTCAAGCATAAGAAGGACAGATACTTCTTGAAATTAGCTTTGGTTAAGAGAAATGAATGAAACCCAGAGACATATTGCCGTACACAAGCTGGACATGGTTTTCTTTCAGCTAAAATCTAGAGCAGTCCTATGCAGAAGAATTACCATAATGGATCTGCTTTGTAAAGCTCACTATCAGGTTGGCTCTTATCTGGCGTCTGGGACTTTGGCTCTTGAAGTGTACTCAGTCAATAATTAAATACTGTTGGGGACTCTCTAGAGAGATGTTCCTGCAGTTAAGAAGAGCACTGGCTGCTCTTCTGGAGGACTGAAGTTCAATTCCCAGCACCTACATGGCAGCTCACAGCTGTCTATAACTCCAGTTTCAAGAGATGTAAAACCCTCTCCTGGCCTCCAAAGGCACCAAACAGGCAAAATACTTATACACATAAAATTAAATAGTAAAAAAAAATTAAATAATAATTTTGGGGAACAACTAGCATTTTCTGCCCCCAAAGGCAGGAAGAAAATGCACAGTTATGTTTTAATTGACTCAAGAGTCTTAGACACTGGCTGGATCATCTATCTACCTGCTTTTCTTGTAGGAGAACGGAATTTTGGAAGCTGATAGACAGAAGGGGTCTAGCATGACCAGCTTCCAAAGGGGATCCCCTGCTTGCAAACATCACACTCCATGGTGCATTTCCATTGATGGGGTAGAGTGAACCCCGCACAGAAGCCAGAGAGTTCAAAGAGTCCTGCAAAATGAATTCCCACAGACTCTGCATGCTGTTTTTCCTGATAATAGAGCTGTGTACCACAGGACTGTAAGAAGTCTCAGTCATGTGCCCACCTACCTTTGCGTCCTTCTAGCAAACTTCTGGATGTGTAAGTGGCCAGGGGAGACAGAAACAGTCTGGATCAGGAAGGAAGGAAACAACAATGATCAGGAGCTCAGGGTCCTGCTGCCTTTTGGATAGCTGTCTTCAAATATACCTGAATGTTAGTGGCCAGGGTGGCTCTTCTGTCTGCCTGCTTTAACAGGCAGGAGAGAAGGAAGGAGAAACATAGCCAGCTCTCTGTTGGCCACCACTCTGCATCCTCCTTTGCAAGGGATGTGTTTCAAGGCCACCAGGGGGTAGTATTGAGTTCACAATATACTGCAGGGCGGCGGGGGTTCCTATCTACATTTACCTACATCAAAACTGTAGTGAATTAATTAGGAAATTAACAACATAATAAAACAGAACAATGGCTACTAAAGCCATAGAACATAATTTAATAAAAGAGTTGAACACAGCACAAACTGACAACAGTGAGTCTGGTAACTGGGGCAGGTGCCCAGTGATTGACAGGTGAGCATGGTGTGCAGTGTGGGTACACAACATGCCCAGGACAGAATACAACAGAGGAGTGTGGAGTTCATCACACCACTCAGAACTGTACACACCTATGCCTTACGTATTCTTTACTTCTGGAATTTTCCATTTGTAATATTCAGAGGGTAACTGAAACCGCAGAAAGTGGTGCCATGGGTAAGGTGGGAACTAGCGTGATTACTATGATGTAATTGTTGTACAAATCAAATTCTATCCCATTGACCAGAATTTCACCAAATGGCCACATCCAGCTAAAAGAAGGCTGCAAAGTATCTTTCTTCTTCTTCTTCTTCTTCTTCTTCTTCTTCTTCTTCTTCTTCTTCTTCTTCTTCAATCCTGTGTTCCCCAACAGCCTGGAGTTCTCCACTAGAGAACAATGGGCAGACTTTATCACAAAAAGGAGAAAAAAGAGTGAGTATAATTTTTTTAATTGAATCAAGTTAAGGACATTTAAGCAAAATTAAACAGGTCAATGTCTTGCATTAGCTTTATGCTGAATTTTAAATGAAAAAGAGACAGGTTGCTTGCCTATAAAAAGATTTATTCTGGTACCAGTGACCAGCTGCTGAGTCCTTGGCAAGCTGTTAGGTGATTATACATGGCTAGACTTGAGAATTGCCTTGACGTTGAATTCCTGCAACTCTCTTCCTCTATCTCTCACTTCGTTTTCAATTTTTTTTTTCTAAAAAACACAACATTTTCATTGGAACTCTTTAAACCAAATGGAAAAATCAAGCCTGAGATATTTGGTTCTCTATACAACTCATAAACCACCTATTGACAAGGCTAGGCCAGCAAAGCAAATCATAACTCCGTCCTCAAATGACTAACTTGGCCCATGACCACCTTTTATATTGTATGTGACATGGTTACCCCTCCCCTTCAACTTCTTGTTAGAAAAGCTTCACACACCACACACAAATTAATCAATAGTTGCTAAATGAATAAGTGAAGAAATTCCTGCTTGACCACCACGACTCAATGGTCCAACAGCTACACATTCTGAAGAGCAACTGAGTACTTGACTGGTAAAGAAATGTATTGGGAATTAGAGAACTAATTACTGAAAGCCTAATTGTCCTTAGGAAGTCAGAAGCATTTGGTTGTATTCAGAAATCTTGGCTCTCTCCATGAGTCAAGACCCGCCTCAGCTTTGTTTATTTTACACAAGTCACTTAACCTCAGTGGCTCCTCATTCTTCCTTGGCCCGGTGAGGAGAGTAATAGTTGACCTGCCTACCACACAGAGTTGCTGCTAGAAGAAACCAAGGCAATCATGGTGTGGGTGAAATCTCTAAATCTCTGTGAGAGCTGAGCTCAGAGTCCTAGCAGGAACTTCTCATTTTATGGAACATAAAAGTTAAGCTTCTGGTACTGACCTTCTGGCCCCATGGCTATATAATCCTTTCTGGCACAGGCTGGAATCTCTTGTTTTGGAATGGTGACCTATCATTTCTCATAGCTCAGAAGTCTCAGGCCCTGGAGGTCACTTAATAAAGAATTATGAGTTCACTCGGTAAATCAAAGAATTGTGTGATCAGATTTTGGCCTCTTGTTGTGCTCTAGAGAGACCAGGCCTGCCATTTCCTTTTGTTTTTATCAAGAGTGAAGTTTTCTGTCTTACCTTCTGCCCTAGATTGTACAGTAATCTACCGTCTCGGAAAGAAATTCTACAAAAATAACCTTCAGCTGAAATGATGGATGAAGGCCACCCCCTGTGATAAGAAGGGAGGTTTCCACAAAACAGTATAAACTGAACCTTAACAGTGGGGTGGCATCAACCTGCGATGTGGTCTGCTTTCCTAAGGTTACAATCTACTAACATTACAAAGGGAATCTGATTGAAGATTCAATACACAGTCTTAGAATTATGCTAATATGGAAGAAGAGAAGCACAGAATCCTACAGGAGCCAGGCAAAGACGTGGGAGATGAAAGAGTCTTTCTTATTCCCAAGGTAAGCTTTTATTATTCATATGGTCCTCTTGGAAAAACCCAAAGCATCCTGAGGAAGCACAGTAGATAAGCAAAATTTGAAAAAGGGAGACCGCCTCCTATGTGTAAACAATATGGAATACAAAGGAGTAATTGAGCAGATAGAGGGCAGCGTTTGGTGGGGGACACAGGGTGGGCAGAGATACTCCAAAGCTAGGAGAGCCTGGGAATGGGAGGCCTTTTTAGTGTTTCCCCTTCTTTTATTTATGCACTGTTGTTGTTGATGTATGCACTACCGATTCTTAATTCTAAAGACAGAGAAGTTCAAAATGTGGTTGAAAAATGCCATGTTGCCTGTTGGTTTTTTAGAGATATAAATGGAGTAGGCAAAGCTGATGAGGAACTAAGAGTTAGACAGAGTCTCGGATAGGCAGACGGCCAGAGGAACCATGACTAGGTAATCAAAATGGTGAACTTCCAAGATGGCTGCCTTCTTCCTCATTCTCCTGACCTGAGAAGAAAGCATGGCAGTTTATACCAAAGGCCCTGTGGACTTTTTCTCCTGTCAGTAAGGTCCCTGATGATGGACTGGTTCAACAAGTTCAAGACCAGATCAGGACAAGTTTACACAGCAGTTGTGGGCCAGTCAGACATCCAGTCTTTCATCAAGCAGACCAATCTGAAGTTAGGGGAGGAGGACCCTTGAGAGACTTCAAATCCCCCAGCCCTTGGAATGAGACCAGATTTTTGGATATCTCACATCCCCCCTTTCCTTTGCTCTGCTGGGTCTTTTTCTCTGTGTGTCTGCTGCATGTGTGTGTTTCCTCACCCCAGTAAACACCTTTCTTCATCTGCTGATTCTGTCTGTTCCTGTTGTGTTAGAGATTTCTCCACCGCTGCTTGTCAAGTTTCAGAATTTTCCTGCCTTTTAATTCTTTTAACTGGCAGAGAAAACAAACACAATCATGATCCCTAAATGGTAACATGTTTTAAGCTGCCAGGCTTTTGTCTCAGGTCAGGAGAGTAAAGAAGAAGCCTGTCATCTTAGAAGTTCACCATCTTGATTTCTTAGTTATGGCCCCTCTCCCTATCTGTCTGCTTGTCAGGGACTCTGTCTAACTTCTTGTCCCCCATTGGTAGAGAAGGCATAGGTGTGGGTGGAGACCAGGACTATTTTTGGAAGAAACTATAGGTAGACCAGGTACTACAGCTTCCGTCTTAAATGTCCCTCTAAGCTTTAGAGTCTAAGGCTGTATGTTGAAAGCATTGTCTTCTGTCTATGGCCCTATTGGAAGGTAGTAGAGCTTTTAGGTAGGGTGTAGTAAGAGGAAGTTATGTTATGAGGAGTGTATGCCTTTGAAGAGTATAGTGGTTTCCAGCCCTTTTCTGTCTATCGGCTTCCCAACTACTAGAAGGGAAACAACTTCCTCTACTGCCAAGACATTGTGAAGATTTAAGCAGTGGAAGGTACCAAAGGGCGCAACAAAGCCACACCATGCAGCAGATTTCACTCCAGGGGTTTATTGGGGGAGGGGGATGCATAGGCTGCCTCTGAGCAAGGGTAGAAGGGAAAAAGGACTGGGGAGAGAAGGCACTGGCTTTTTATAAGGGGATATAGTTCAAGCACATGGGGAGAATGCACAGCTCATGGCGACAGTGGGAATATGTCTCATTTCGGCAGCTGATGATGACATGTCCTGCTGCCACTCAGTCCCTGAGGGCAGGCCAGGGGAGTGCCTGATTGCTAACCGATAGGCTATCTCATTACAGGCCCAAAGGAATAGATGGGTCCAAGTGACCACAGATCAAAACCTCTGAAGCTATAACCATGAATCAAAACCCATGTCTTTTTCCTTGTCAGTTGATTATCTCAAGTATCTTATCAGAACAATAGAAAGTTGACTAAGAGGGAAAGCAAGGAATGAGATTCAGAGGCAGGGTGGTCTTACTCACCACTGCTGAAGACTTCTGCGTGAGTGTCTGGGAAGAACACCAGTTCCAAGTTCTACTATAAGCCTTTGCTCATGCTGCTCCTCCTGTGTGGAACCTTCCCACCACTCACACCTAGGTCTCCTTAAATGTCTCTTAGCCTCCATGGATTGGTTTAAATATCACTTCTTCAAGAAAGCCTTTCCTGATTGTCCCTCTCCCAGAACTAATTCGTTTGGCTGAGGGAATTTCATGAGCATTTAGACGGATGTTAAGAAAGTGGTTGTGACTGTTAGAGAGATCAGCACCACTGAAATGAATCTTCCTGTCCTTCACTAGGACAATAGGGTGTCCTGAAATAAAACCCTTAAGAGGCTTCAGCTTGTGAAGGTCTGAATGCACTTGAAGAGAGAAAGTCTAACTGAAAGGGCTCCCCGTCCCTTGAAAACGCTGCTTAGGAGAGCATGTCCCCAGGGTCAACGCACAAAGCTGTGGTCTGTGAGACCAGGCTCCAGCTCCAGCTGGCCACAGAATTTGACAGTGTTATAAGTGTTGTCCATGTGGTGCTGGTGCTGATGGCAATGATGAATGGGTGAAGAGGTCATAGAGAGCAGCTAAGTCCCGGCAAGGTGTGGCAGGCTTAGAGTCCAAGTAAAAAGGCCATTGCATAATAGTTGTAAACGTGGAGCCTAAGCTACAGTGGAGCCCAGGAAACTGGGTGTCCCGTGACTATGGGACATGCCCCGAGGAAAGACACAGGTGGGAAGTATAATGACCTAACAGCTACTCTGTATGTGCTGAGGTGGGAGATCTGGGGGGGGAGGGGTCTACTAAAGCCCTTTAGAACTTAGCTGGTTATATCTTGAGTCCTGGATGCCAGACATGGAGATGCAGAATTTGCTCTTTGCCTTGCTGGGCTTGGTCTTGATCACTCCTTGCTAAGCCCCAATTCTTACATGTTTATTCTATACCATTATATGTTGGAAGTTTATAATTTTCTATAAGAGCTCACAGTTAAGAGTCTTTGAGTTTTTAAAGTGTTAGAAGTTCTAAGGACTATGAGACTTTTAAAGTTGGAAGGTAGAGTTTATTTTAATTTCAACGTTGCTGCACAGAAAGCATCAGCTGGAAAATTGTGCTCATTGCCTTAATTTTTGTGGGAAGTGTTAATCCCACAGACACAAAGAGAAAGACCACTGACCCAAATGGCCAATTTGGAGCAAGCTTTTTAAATTTGTATACACAGGTGCCTTCCCCTAAGGTGGGGTTCAAGAGACCGGCCTCCGTCATGGAAAAGATAAGGGTGTTTATAGTTTAAGAGTAGGGGGGTTCCAATCGGGAGATTTGGGGGGCAAATAGAAGCAGAGCATAAGCATAACAAATTGGTCACAACAACCTCCTGTAACAGACATTGTTGCAAGGTGATCATAGCAAAGTGGCCATAAAAAAGTGGTCATAATGAGGTAGTAACAAGATAGTCATAATGAGGTGGTCATGACAAAGTGATCATAACAAAGTGATCATAACAAGGTGGTAACAAAGTGGTCACAAAACCATCTTGAAACAAAAACATGGTTGCCATTTCCTGGAACAGGCAGTACAGAACAATTTGTAGTTAGGGTTATAGGTAGGGCATAGCCCAATCCTTGGGAAACAGGCTTAATCATAAACAGGAATGAATCTATTTTGTCTTTACTATAAGATGGCTTTCAAGCCCAAGATGGAGGCAGACTGGTTTGTCAGAAGACCCACCCCAAACGTAGATGACATCTTCTGGTAGCAGACCAGAACAGATCAAAAGGACTCAGTAGAAGGAAGATTATTCACCTTTAACTTGCTTTATCTTTCCTGTTGTCATGGAGTTGGTTTACCTTGCTGCTGATTCAGCTGGATCTTTCTCTGACATCAGAACCAGTATTTCCAGGCTTCTACCATTCTCTAAAGACCAGTGGCTCTCCAGGAAACCTCCAGGTTTTTGACACCCTATTGGAACTGGAAGGCACCAAGTCTTGTGAACCCAGCCAACAACTGGATTCTCAGTCTCTCAGATAGGACTCAGCTGTCGCTACTCCTTTGATGTAAGCATACTTAATACATTATATATATAATTTACATGGACTCATACCTATTTATATAGCCATACATTTATAAATGCATGAATAATCACATGTTGATATTACATATAAGTATATATTCATCTTATCAGTTCTGTTCCTCGAGGGAACCCTAACTCATACAAATGGCATTTTAGATTATGAGACAAACATGAGACTTTAAGGACAAGAGATAGACTCAACAAAGGGGGCATTTGTGATGGTTGATTTTTGTTGTCATCTTGACACAATCTATAATCACCTGGGAATGAGGCTCAGTAAAGAACTGTCTAGATTAGGTCTGTCAGGGACAAGGACAGAATCTCTAGTTAGTGGAAAAATACAGACCCCCAATAAGACAGGGAACTAGATCATCTTACAGTCAGGTTGCCTAGCAACAGGACATTGAGTCAGAGCCCTTGACCCTCTCACCCTGTAAACATCCTATACAAACATCCTGTTAGCTTGCCCCACCTTATGCAGTTGACAGCTTCTTGCTCCCCCTACCCTGCAGAACTATATAAACCTTTTTGGAAGAGAAATAAAGGGCACCTTGATCAGAATCTAGACTTGGTGTCTTTTTCTTTGTATCTCCTGTCCCTACATTCCCTCCTTAGGGTGGTCGAGAACCCGTTGAAGCCCTGCAGGCAGGGCGAGGTCAGCCTGTGGGATGCTTTTCTTCATTAAGATAATTGAGGTGGGAAGATCATATTGAATATGGTAGCCCCATTGCATGGGCTGGACCCTGGACTGTATCAGAAGGGAGAAAGTGAGCTGCATATTGGCATGCATGCACATGTCCTCTCTCTGCTCTTGACGGTGGATGTGATGTGACTAGCCGCTGAAGTTCTCCTCCCCTTGAATTCTTCACAATGGTGGGCTGTCATCTGGAACTGTGTGTTAAAAGAAACTTTCTTCCCCAAGTTCTTTTTATCAGGGCAGCAAGAGACACAAAACTAAAGCAGTCACCAGAGTGGTCTTTATCTAAGGGGGTCTTTATTTTCTGAGCCTTAACTTTAAAAACACTGAAGTTCATCCAAGTGTATAAATTGCAACTATGACTATTTTTATCGACATTCAAGGGCTTTATTTTCCTATCTAAACATTGTAAGAATTGATTCTTTAGTTTATTTATTTGTTGCTGTTTGTTTGCTTGTTTGTTTTTGAGATAGGATCTCTATGTAGATTAGATATGTAGTCTCGGCTGGCCTCAAACTTGAGGTCTTCCTGTCTTCGATGTCTGGGTTCTGATATTGCAGATGTGCTCATAATGCCTGGCTCCATGATTTTGGACTTCTTCACTATCAGAAGCATTTCATAGAGCAACTTATATAGCACATGCTGAAGTGTATCCGACAAGGTATGTGATGATCTTTGAAATCATCACAGATGGCTCAGTGAGTAATGGCATTTGCTGTTGAGCTTGAAGACCTGAGTTTGGACCTCAGAAACCATGGACATGTTTCTTCCCCAGAATGTGATGGAAGAAAATAACTGATACTTGCCAGTTGTCTTCTGACTTTCATATGTGTATCATAGCATACACACACACACACACACACACACACACACACACACACACACACCTGTGATTGCAGCAGGAACAATACTGAGGCAGGAGGATTGCCATGAGTTCAAGGCCAACCTGGATGATATAGTGATTACCACACTAGCTATGTCTATATAGAAAGATTCTATCTCAATAAAAAAAGCAAATTTAAAAAAAAGCTTTTTGCAAATTAAGTTTTAAAACCCTTTATAACTTCTTACAAATTTAAAGATTACATGTTCATGAAAGAGTAATATTTTATAAAGAACCCACCATATTTTACCTCATTTAGCATTATGCTATTAAAAATCTCAGTTGAATAGAGATATATAAAAAGGACAACCATGTTAAATTCTTTACAAACTTTGCAAGTAAAACTTAGACACAATAGACTACAATGGTCCCCTTCCTCCCCAATGAACTTCTCATTTGTTAAGTGTATGATTGCTTAATAATTTCCCTTTATAAGATAGCCTTAAACTAATTCAGCCTGCCTATTTAAAATTTTAATTCAAGGTAAAAATGTAATTTTAAAAAGAACACATTTTCTTTGGCTCAAAATTATCAACATCCAATTAATGTATTTTTGTAATAGCACAGACCTTTTCTTCTCCTTTTCAAAAGCAGGTTCAGACTCAACAATTGACTGGAGAGAAAATTACCTTTCTTAAATATCTGGTCTATTCAAGTAGTTAAGAAGAGCTAGCCAACCGAAATGGGAACTCCCACTTTGAGAGCTGGTGTCTTTCATTGAGGACAGTGGTTTGGATGAGAGATGCTGCCCACAGGCTCGGGCATGTGAGTACTTGGTTCCCGTTTGGTGGCACTGTCCGGGGAGGGTAGCCGTTGTATGTAGCCTTGCTGGAGGAAGAAGTACGTCACTGGCCGTAGGCTTCGAGATTCTACAGCCTCTCTCTACTTCCTGTTTGCTCTCTCTACTTCATGCTTGCAGTAGGAGATGTGAGCTCTCAGCTTCCTGCTCCAGCCTCTCTTATTCCTTGGGAACGCTAAGCCAAGATGAACTCTTTCTTCTGTTAAGTTGCTTTTGGTCATGGTGTTCTACTTCCAACAGAAAAGTAACTAGTTCATCAAGTGAGCAGCCTTATAACACCAAGGAGTTTGTGATGGCCTCATATGACAGCAGGAGCAAACCCAACACATGTCCACATGCATAGTCATGCATATTCCCAGGGCCACCAAGGCATTCTGAGGGGGGGTGCATAGTTCATGTAAGCACAGAATAAGTGCCATTCAGGAGTACTATGAGGATTCTCTGGCTACACAAATGTTCAGCTAAAGTGCCATAATGAGAAATGTGCTGTGTTCTATTTGTTTTCTCTTTATAGTGTGAACACAGTTCCGTAGTTTCTTTTGTACTGATTTCTTTCTTTTTTCTTTTTCTTTTTTTTCCCCCCAAGACAGGGTTTCTCTGTGTAGTTTTGGTGCCTGTCCTGGATCTCGCTCTGTAGACCAGACTGGCCTTGAACTCACAGAGATCTGCCTGGCTCTGCCTCCTGAGTGCTGGGATTAAAGGTGTGTGCCACTGCCGCCTGGCTTCTTTTGTATTGGTTTCTGATCAATGCCTTAGAGTGCCTACATGGAACATAGAGATGGTCTGCATTTGTACTCACCATTAATGAGTCCTAACAGGTGTCTGCTTGGCACTCCGGTTCTTGGCTTTGACATTCTCTACCAAAGGCTGACGGTCCCTGCTACTGTTCACACTGCCTTTTGCTTTTCAAGGAAGCTTTGCCCAAAGTGAGCTTTGTTGTTATGAGGACTGATGGGAACACTGTTACTTTCCAGTACATAAGCAAAGCCATGACCTGCTGGCCAAGATAAGACAGGGGTTCTCTCTGTTCCTCCAAGCACAATACCAATGCCTCACGGTCCCGCCCTCTGCGAAACAATTACAGGTACTGCACACACATGTGGCCACTTAGGACCAAGTAAGGCAAATGCTACCCAAGTAACTGTTATAAAGCCTTGAGAAAGTATAGCACAGCTGTGCTTACACATGTGGAATCTCACACCAGCAGTTAGCAGGAATTCTCTGCTAGACTGGCTTCTGTTCAGAAGGGCTGGCCTGCAGCAGGTAGCATGGCTTTTCCCGATGCTTGCCAAAGCCATGTTCCTACTAGTGGGAGCAATTCAATTCACAAGAAATGTCAAGGAGTACAGCTTGCTGTGTCAAGAGTGGGGCTTGTCACCAGAGCAAACTGTGTTCCATCACCGGAAAGCAGCTCTGAAGAGGGAAACATTCTCAATTCCTCTGGCTTTGCATGCCTTCACCCGATCCTGGAAGCCAACGTTAAGGCTTGCAGGAACTACCCAGAATTGCAAAGTAGACCGTTAGACTGTCATCTACAGCATGGCGGGACACCTCTTTCCAAGGTGTCCCTTAGAATACATATAATATCATCTTGCACTAACTACAGTCTGGAAGATTCTCTCCACTTACCATTTTCTTCATAATCAGTCATCCATCAACTTCATTTTCTCAAACAAGGGGCCATAAATCAAAACAGGATCTTCAGCACAGATTCTGGGCATCCTTGCTTTCTGTATAAAAAGCAACATTGTCCTCAGCCAATGACATAGATACTGTTCACTAATAGACTAAAAAAAAACCCAAACAAACAAACAACAACAACAACAACAACAACAAACCAGATGAACTGAGAAGAGCCACAAACACCAAATGGATCTTCTTTAACAGATGGAAAAAAACAAAATCCTGGCTTCCGATGGACTCTTCTTAAATAAATGGTTTTCAGTGGTGACCTCTTCAGTCCAGGACGCATTTGCTACAAGAAAGCTTTGGAAATGGGAAGCAACAGAAGAACACTGTCCAGGTCCCAGCTGATGCCTCCTGGGAGGCCAGAGGTTGACACACGGGACTCACGGCGTACATTGTATTTGTTTCTTTTCCCTCCAGTCTTTGAATGTTTCACCTTTCTTAATGCTTTTCTGGGTTTTCCTCAGTACTCCCACTTGGTGTGGAGAACCCTTCCTCCAGGTGTGGAACTAGGGAGTAAAGGCCTGAGGGAGCAGGAGTGAGGCTGAGATGGCCCCTGACGGGACAGGTTGGGCTTGGCTGAGGGGAGCTTAGAGTAGTCACTTCCACAAAACATACTCAGACACTCTGGCAGGAGGGGGTCCCCACAGTTTCAGAGCTTCTGCTGTCTGCCTCTAGAAACCACAGCCCAGGGGTCCAAGTCGTAAGGAACTGTCAAGAATACATTTCCAACATGTTTTTTTTTTAATTTGAATACAGTAAAATTAACTTTTTGTTTACAGCTCTGTGAGTTGTTTGTTTGTTTTAATGCATGGATTACTGAAATTACCTTCCAGGTAAGTTGCCACTTAGTCCTTTTATCCAGAGAGACTCGCACAGGCCGTTCCTAGCGGTCACGTGTTCTACCTCTTACCTCTAACCTCTAACAACCAGCATATGGCCTCTAGTTTGGGCCCTTTTTGAACACCATGTAAGTAGATATCTCAGCTTTCAGCTGTGGACTTGCCAAGCCTAGAGTTATCTGAGATAGTCTCAACTGAGGAGTTTTCCAAATCAGATTGTCCTGTGGCCATGTCTGTGAGACACTGATGATTGATGTGGGAGGGCCCAGTCCACTATGGGTGACACTATCCCTAGGCAGGTAGAGGCCTATGCTGAATAAGAGAGCTAGCTGAGTAAGAGCCAAAAAGCACTGTTCCTCCATGGTTTGTGCTTTAGTTCTTGTCCTGACTTCTCTCAGTGATGGACTTTGACCTGGAAGCGAAAGTCAAATAAATCCTTTCCTCCCCAAGTTGCTTTCAGCCAGAGTGTTTTATCCCAGTGACAGAAGGGGAGTTAGGAAACTAGAAGACTATAGCAACGTTTTGCACAATGTTTGGGGCTTTGTTTCTCTCATGTAGAAGAGCCTGTTTGAGATTTATCCACACATCTAAAGTACCACAGGTTCGTTCCTCTGGATTTCTAGGTAGTGTACTCTACACTGACACACTGTGTTCACCCATTTGCCAAGCACAGGCTGCTGGGTTCTTCTAAGTGATTATAAATAATGCTACTGTGAGCATTTTACAGATTTTTATGGGAACATAAAAATTCATTTCCCATTGCTGGGCCATATGGTAGGGGTTTGCGAAAGCTTATAAAAACTGATAATAGATTTTCTAGATCGGAAATTTTTCTCTCCCCTCTGCCTTCCCTCCCTCCCCCTCCTTTTTTCTCTATTTCTCCAGGTTTGCATTCAACGTATACTGACCCCAGAGAATGGGTAGAGAACATGTAAAGTTGATAATACATCTTACGTAATTATATGGTATAATCCCCGCTGAAGCTATCCGGGCATGAAGATTCCTTTGCAGGATGGTTTTGAACTATGATCTCTTCTTCTTTAATAGATACAAAACCAATCAGGTAGCCTGTGTCTTCTTGTGTAAGTTTTGGCAGTTGGTGTCTTCGGAAGAGTTGCTCCACTTCCTCTAAGGTGTTGACACTATATTGCTATTGGCATTCCCTTGTTATCTTTTTAATGTCCATGGTGGTCAGCTGGGATATTACCCTGCATTCCTGACACTGGAGTTTTGCATTTTACACACATGTTTTCTGGGTTTTCCTCAGCACTACCTTGTTGTACTGGCAAGTTCATCTACCTTGTTGCTGCCACTGCTGAAACCTTTGGTGATATATGGACCCAGCTTCTTCCAGCTGTGATCTGATGACCAGCAGCTCTTCAGGAATCTTCCAGGCCTTCCACACCAGATTAGGAGCGCTGAGGCATCCAGCCTGGTGGACTGAGGCACTACCAGGTTCTCAGGCTCTCTGATATGAGGCCACTGTTGAACTATTCTGACTATACTGTGTAGGCCAATCTAGCAAATTCTCTTTTAATGTGTGTTCATTCTATCAGCTCTGTTTCTCTAGAGAACCTGATACAGACTCTATTGGTTGTTATTTCCCCAATGGAATTAGTAAGATGTTTCCTGGTTCTCCACATGGTGAGTGATTGCCATGAGCATGGAGAATATTTTGAGTCTCTCGTCCTGTTTAAATCCTCTAGAAGCTGTTTTGGCATGCATTAGATTGATGAGGTTCAGTGTGTGAATCCTGACCCACACTTTGCACACTACAGTTTCTGTGTCTGGTTCGTTTTCAAAACTTTTTCTGTCCTCTTGGGGTTTGACCCACACTAGGCTGCCCAGGCCTGGGATGTGTCATGGCCCACACTTTAGCTCAGTTCTCCAAGCCTGCTTCAGCTCAGTGTTGTGTGTGCACAGCTCTGGAGAGACCAGGGTGGGATGCATAGATTTAGGACATCTCTGTCTAATTGCTTCTCTCTGTGAGTTCCACTCCACCCCACCTCATCCTTTCTGATTCTCAAAGGTCCGTTTTCCTGGTTCCATGGTTAGGAAGTAGATTTTCATCCTCCTTATACTGTCCTACCCCCCAGGGGCTGTATCCATCCTCAGGACAAAGCGGCAGGGAGCCACAGGTTCCATGCATCAGAGAGACAGATGTCTTCTCATTGGTACCCACCACCCCACAGCATCTTGCTGCTACAGAGCAAGAATGGGCGAGTGGAAACAGAACACCACAGGAAGGAAGCCTTTCTGCTAACACTTGACCTTCCAGGAGCCCGCTTCCCGCTTCCTTCCTCCACCTAAAAAGTGAGTATTGGTCTTGCAGCTGTCTGCTCATAACTCCAGAGGTCCAGCACTGGGCTGCTTTCCAGCGTAAGCCAGAAGCTAGGGGTAGCCATGCAAAGGGCCAAGCAACCTGGTCCTGTATCAGCCATTCTCCACCATTTTATTTCCCTTGCTAACCTGTCTACTATCAACTGTCCATTCTCAGACAGTAGCTTTCTGTCTTCCGTTCAAATATCATGTTAATTATCATGAGGGAGATACAGTGGGGCACACTTAATCCATCACAGACCTCAAGGTTGTTTCGGGGTATAAACTGCTTTTGTTTTATATACTGACTTTAGAACAGACCCCGAACCCATGTTTCCAACAGCTGTTTTTGAGGTGTCTTAGCATCTTGAAAGTTAGGTTTTTGGTTTGTTTGTTTGTTGTTGTTGTTTTTAATACAAAAGTGCTTAAATCTCACAGGGTGTGGCACATGTTAAATTATATATCACACAGGCTTGCCTATTGTAAGCTCTCTAGAAAGGAGAACTGCTTTTGTTGTTGGAATCCTTTGCACTGCTGATATTCTCATAGACCACTGGGAGCCGGCTTCAGTAACCATCAGATCTCCATCAAGGCAGCTATAAACTGCCAGAGGAATCACAGAGCTATGAAAATGAAGGCCCCTCGGCAGTCCGTGTGGTCCTGTGTTTTTTTCAGAATGTGGTTATGGAACAGGGTAGAAACCTCAGTGACCGGCAATAAAAATAGCATATTGTGGAGACACAGTGACCAGGGGTCTGACCACCCAGAAGGGAAGCATCAAAATGGTCGAGGAAGTATAAAGAAAGGTAGATGAGTGTCCTTAGCAGAAGGTTTTTTTGTTTGTCTGTTTTTAAGTTGGTAGTGGTGGTGGTTTTTGTTTTGAACTTTAATTCAGCAGCTTTTAAAAAAAAATGTAGCTGGGGCCTATTTATTCCTTTGTTCTGTGATATAGCCTGATGCTGGCTATTTTCTGATCATCGATCTTCTTTTACATTAAGAACATACCATGGCCTAGAACTTTTCTGCTAAAAGGAATGTAGCGTTCTTAATTCGGGCGTCTCTGAGGTCTGACCGCCTCTTCTCTTTCCCACCGGCTAGTTTACAGTCCTCACTGCGGTTTCCTCATCCCTTGACACTGTGCTGTTGCCTTTCTACTGCCGGGCAGCTTATAACTGTGTCAGCATTCCCTTCTCGGTGTTTTTTTTTTCCCCTCTCTAATTTTCCTGTGTCTGTGCTTACCACGCTTGCCTAGGATTTTTTTAATTGCAGCCTGTTTGGGCGCAAATGGCTTGTGAGCCCCTCATTCTTCACGTTCCTGCCACAATAAGAGGCGATAGAGTCAAATTTAACTACAGAAGACGGTTATGGGAGGTTCTGCAGAGCAGAACACGGAAGAATAAGAGCTTCAGCGCCCTGCAGAGCACATGCACATGCGCGAACGTTCTTATCCATGCCTGCCTCTGGTCTGTCATTCCTTCTCAAGTGCCAGAACACAGTGATGATTTCTTCTGCAGGCTGAAAATGAGCTGACTGTTAATGAAGGAGAAGAGCCAGTTACACTGAGTATAGAATTCCACATTACTCAATAACCAAGTGTCTGTTCAGTGCCTGTCGTGTGCTACCTAGTGATAGGTGAAAATGACAGATATGGAGAACAGCTGCCTTCTGATCTTCTCTTTCTCCCCCCTCACCTGCAGTTACCAGAGATCAAACCCAGGTCCCCTTATTTACATGCCAAGCATGTTACCAACTGAGCTAGTCCCCCCCACCCCCCAGTCTCTGATCTCCTCATTCAAATCATCCATTTTTTTCCTCCAAATATTCTGTCTTGGAAGATGTAAACCACTGATTTGACTTGCCAGCACCCCAGAATATGTCACTAGCATAGCCATATATTGAATTCTTAACCCTTCTGGTGACATTATTGGGCGGTGGAATTTGGAGAGAGGTGATTGGGTCGTAAGCAGAGAACTCCTATGAATGGGATTATGGCTGACATGAAAGGAACCCCAGAGACCCCTGTCTCTCCTTCTGCCCTGTGAGAACATAGCAAGAAGTCAGACACTTGTGAACTAGGGAGGGGCCCTCACCCTAACTCTGCCAGCACCTGCTTCTGGGAGTTACAGCCACCAGAACTATAAGAGATGGAAAGTATTTCCATTACAGCAGCCCAGAGTAAGACACCGCCCAAGGGCAGAGCACAGGACACACGCAGTTGCAGGTAGGGTGCATGAAGTCGCTACTGACGTGGCCTGGGAGCAGGGCGGAGGCAAAAGCCACAACCAACAGGGCTCTCTGGCTTAGGCTGAGGGCTCTGAAGACCTGCCAGAAAATCCGTTGGTGCGATGCAGTTTGTTTTTTGAAAAGGGATATTGCTGAGTTGGGGGAGAGAGCAGACATCTGATGAGGTTTACGTCAGCAAACATTCCAAGCTAGGGGTTTACTGCTTGCTGCCTTTTGTACTTCCAAGATTTTCAGTTCTGGTTTGCTAAAGACAAATACATCTTAAAATTATAATGTTGTGTCAAAAGTAAATTCCTAAGAAAGACAGTAAGAGTCTGTGTAGCTGACGGAGTAAAAGGAAACCAGGCTGAAAAGGTCCCTTTCCCTCTCGATCCACAAAGGGAGGAACCGGTCTTGGACCAGAGGTTGTGATGAAAACAACTATAAATCTGAAAAGACACACGCACCCACTAATTTTCTTGACAAAAGGAAGCACAGAGGAGCCAGACACCAAGAGCAATGCAGCAAAACCAAGCTGAGGGTGATGCTGCACCATAACCCCAGAGCGCGGGAGGTGGAGGCGGGGGGGGGGGGGGGGGGAATTAGAACTCCGAGGTCAGTCTCAAACTGGAGCAAGTTTGAGGTCGGTCTGAGATGAATGAGACTTCATCGCAAAGCAGCAACAACAAGCAGCCAGAATTTGCTGAATGGAGGTGGATGGAGGAGAAGATCTGCTTGCGACCGGCCCCTCTGAGAGCTGAGGGAAAAAGAGTTGAATTCCCGCTCTGAGTTGGCTAGTGTGAGCAGGGCTACCTCAGCTGCATGTGGCAGCCTCATCCTTTTCTTAGCCTTTCCTGGGTGGTCTGCACATAGTCATAGAGCTAGGCAAGGCCATACCTAAAACCACAGGCAGCACAGAGTTCCTGGGTGTTGGCCACAGCATGCTAGCTTCTATTAAGTCCTTTCTCCTACCTTTACAGGTACTGACCTATAACACCCTTCATCACCAAAATTCCAGATCAGCATTTTGTGGTGGTATTGTGTTCCCCAAAATATTGTGCACCCTAATAAACTTATCTGGGGTCAGAGAATAGAACAGCCACTAGATACAGAGGCTAGAAAATGGTGGCACTCACGCCTTTAATCCTAGCATTCCAGAGGCAGAAATCTACCTGGATCTCTGTGTGTTCAAAGATACAGCCAAGCATGGTGACACACGCCTTTAATCCCAGGCAGTGATGGCAGAAAGCAGAAAATGTATATAAGGCGTAAAGACCAGAAACTAGAAGCCTTTATCTGGTTAAGCTTTTAGGCTTTTGAGCAACAAACAGTTCAGCTGAGGTTCATTCTGGATGAAGACTCAGAGGCTTCCAGTCTGAGGAAACAGGATCAGCTGAGGAATTGGCAAGGTGAGGAAGCTGTGGCTTGTTCTGTCTCTCTGATCTTCCAGCATTCACCCCAATACCTGGCTGCAGGTTTGTTTTCATTAATAAGCCATTTAAGATTCATGAAACAGCATTTCCTATAGGGAAGTCAGCCTACCATAGGGGTGTATCCTATCGAAGGAGGAAATAATATCCTTTTTTTTTTTTTTTTTTTTTTTTTTTTTTTGGTTTTTCGAAACGGGGTTTCCTCTCTGTAGCTTTGCGCCTTTCCTGGAACTCACTTTGTAGACCAGGCTGGTCTCTAACTCACAGAGATCTGCCTGCCTCTGCCTCCCAAGTGCTGGGATTAAAGGCATGCGCCACCACCGCCCAGCCATAATATCCTTCTTGAAGAGACTCAGAAAATAGAGGCAGAGAGAACACTCAGTCATGTGACCAACATAACTTGGTACCAATTCTAATAAGAACATTACAAGAAAACTGGAGATCCCTTAGCAGTATAGAATGGGGTTCTCAACCTGTGGGTCTTGACCCTGCTGGGATTGAATGACCCTTTCACTGTGCTCACCTAAGACCATCAGAAAACACAGATATTTACGTTATGATTCATAACATTAGCCAAATTACAGTTATGAAGTAGCAACTAAAATAATTGTATGTTTGGGGGCCACCACAACGTGAAACTGTATTAAAGGGTCACACCAGAAGGAGGGTGAAGAACCACTGGTGTGGAACAAAATAGCCTAATGAAGTAAATAGTAAAACAAACCCAACAATTAATACAAAATGATTGTATGTATAGTACATGAGGCTTATTTCAGGGATTCAAGATAGACTTACCATCTGAAAATAAATCAATGTACATGCTATCCTCCGATGTCCAGGAAATTCAGGAGGGAACAGGAACAGGTAGTGTTGAAACAACTGGATGTAATATACAGAAAAAAACAACAAAAAGCCATCTTTCAAATCCCTCCACACCGGGGTTGGGGATTTAGCTCAGTGGTAGAGTGCTTGCCTAGCAAGCACAAGGCCCTGGGTTCGGTCCTCAGCTCCAGAAAGAAAAAAACAGAGGAACTTTGCCAGGTTGTGGTGGCACACGCCTTTAATCCCAGCACTCGGGAGGCAGAGGCAGGCGGATCTCTGGACATCGGAGGATAGCATGTACCAAAAAAAAAAAAAAAAAATCCCTCCACACCAATAAATGAATTCAGACTGCATCACAGAACTACACAAGAGCTAAAAGTCTAAAACTCATGGAAGAAAACATGTTACAGAATTTTCACAGTCTTGAAGTAAGAAAAAAGATAGAACATCAAAATTGCAAATCAAGAATAAAACAACAAAATAAATTGGACTAGCACCAAAATGAAAACATTTTTTTCCCTCTTTGCAAGACACAAGAAGAAAACAGAAAAGTAGACCATATGTTGGGAGAAAGCATGTGAAATACATCTGTACTATCTGACAGAGAACTTACTTAAAGAGCCCCCAAAGCCCAGTTTTAACCAACAATAGATTTTCAAAGTGCAAAATGAGCCGACACTTCACAAGAAGAAGGAAGGAGAAAAAACAAAACAAACAAACAAAAAACAGGTGGAGAGATACCGAATGTCACTATTAGGAAGTACTCAGCATGTATCAGGATAGCTGGTGAGACATGTGTTGGCATGTCCCATGGATGTAGAAAAATTGGGACTCTCATTTACTGATGCTAGAAATGTAAAATGCTGTAGCCACCGAGGAGTGAGAGGATAAAATATGGTTTCCATATCATGGAATATTGTTTGGTCATGAGAAAGAATGGGTTCTGATACATGACAAAGCAGAAGAACCCAGGTACAGAAGATCATAACATCTAAGTTTTTTGTCTTTTGTTTTGTTTTAGTTTGGTTGTTTTGAGAGAGGGTCTCCCTATGTAGCTCTGGCTGTCCTGGAACTCACAATGTAGGCCAGGCTCGCCTTGAACTCACAGAGATCCTCCTGCCTCTGCCTCCCAAATGCTGTGACTAAAAGTGTGCACTGCTATGCCCAGCCTAGACTTTTTATTTTAAAAATCATTTATTTTATATTTTTATGTGTGGGGGTATTTTGCAGGCATGTACATCTGTGTATCACATGCACGCAGTGCCCATGGAGGCCAAAAGAGGGCAGATTCCCTCAGGACTAAAATCAGTTGTGATTCTCCAAGCGAGCCATGAGGATTGAACCAGGCTCTTCTGGAAGAGCAGCCAGAGCTCTTAACTGCTGAGCCATCTTGAGCTAGTCCCCAAGACTTCATTTTTATTAAGTGGCAATTATAGGCAAATTTATGCACACAGAAAGTAGATTAGTGGGTTCTGGGGTTTGAAAAGAGGAAAAATGGGAGCTGTTAATAGTTGAGGTTTATTTGGGGGTGATGAGATCCTGGAATGAGGGGTAATGGTTAAAGTTAGAATGTACTGAAAACCGCTAAATTGTCTACTTTAAATGAAATATCTGAATGCAAGCGATATGATTTTTAAACATTGACCCTTTGGTAATATAAAATAGTAAAGGGCCAGGGAAATGAACCAGCAGATAAAGAGCTTGCTATGGAAGCGAGAAGAACCTCAGTACCTATGAAAAATCTAGGCACGGTAGTGAATATCTGTAACTCCAGTGCTGGAGTGCATCCAGGGGTCTTGCTGCCCAGCCTGTGTAACTGAAACAGAAAGCTGCAGGTTCAGTGAGAGACCCCGTCTCAAAAAATAAGGTGGTGGGGGCTGGAGAGATGGCTCACTGGTTAAGAGCACTTGCTACTTTTTCAGAGGATCCAGGTTCAGTTCCCAGCACCTACAACTGTCTGTAACTCTAGTTCCACAG
This sequence comes from Peromyscus maniculatus bairdii, assembly GCF_049852395.1. Classification (NCBI taxonomy): domain Eukaryota; kingdom Metazoa; phylum Chordata; class Mammalia; order Rodentia; family Cricetidae; genus Peromyscus; species Peromyscus maniculatus. The sequence continues at coordinate 69,184,231 of NC_134861.1, forward strand.
GACCCAATTCCTTCTTCTGACTTCTGCAGGCACTGCACACACATGGTGCACAGACATACATGCGGGGGAAACACCATTGCAGATAAAGTAAATAAATCTTTTATAAATATATAAGAAAGACACCTGACATTGTCTTCTGGTCTACACACACACACACACACACACACACACACACACACACACACACACACACACACAGTGATTGCTTTTCAGCTATTATTAAACCAGAATTTATATTAATTTCTTCCTAACACTCACTGCTGACTGAACCTAATTCTTCTCATCGTCTCGGTGAAATGAGCAGATCTCTCCTAACCATACACAAGCATAGGACGTGGCAAACTTATGTTAACTCTGCCATGGGAAGAGCTTGCCTTGTGTCTGAGCCTGACAACTCAAGCCAGGAACCTAGCCTGAGAAGCAGGGTACCCACAGCCCTTCTTGCTTCTAGGTCTGTGCTTCGACTCTGTTGATACTGACTTTTGTTCACAGGATTCAAGAGTCAACCCAGAGTCGAGGCTTTAATGGATGCTCTGTGCTCCCCAGCACCATTAAAAAAGAGGCAAATGGGTGGAACTAGAAAATATTATCCTGAATGAGGTAACCCAGTCTCAGAAGGACAAACATAGTATGTACTCACTCATAAGTGGATACTGAATGTAAAGCAGAGGAAAACCAGACTGCAACCCACAGCTCCAGAGAAGCTAGCTAACAAGGAGGACCCTAAGAGGGACACATGGATTGCCCTGCAAAGGAGAAATAGATGAGATCTCCATGAGCAAACTGGGGAGCCTCCACTCATTAACTGATGGAAGCAGATACAGGGATCCATAGCCAAGCACCAGGCCAAGCTCCAGAAGTCCAATCAATGAGATACTATGAGTAAGGGACATCAAGATCATGATGGGGAAACGTACAGAGACAATCAAACCAAACTAGTGAGAACTCATGAACTGTGGACCAATATCTGGGGAGCCTCCATGGGACTGGACTAGGCCCTCTGCATAGGTGAGACAGTTGTTTAGCTTGAACTGTTTAGGGGGCATCTTGGCAGTGGGATCTGGATCCATCCCTGGTGCATGAGCTGGCTTTTTGGAGCCCACTACCTATAGTGGGACACCTTGCACAGCTTTGGTCCAGGGGGAGGAGCTTGGACCTGCCTCAACTGAGTGTACCAGGTTCTGCTGACTCCCCATGGGAGTGGGTGTGTTACATGGGGGATCGGTTGGGGGAAAGGATGGGAGATGGGAGGAGGGAGGACAGGGGAATCTGTGGTCGGTATGTAAAATGAATAGAAAATCTCTTAATAATAAAAAAAGAAGAAGAAAAGAGGCAAGCTGTGCTTATTTTCCACCTCCTCCCACCATTTCAGACTAGAGAAAAACCTTCGTGTGAACGAGTGAACTTCTATGTTACAGTTTCTATGGATATTGGAGAAACCACAGGAAATATGAGATCGAGTGTTCCTGACAGGCAGCCGATGGCATCTTTGACTCAAACGCAGTGTTTTCATCATGTGCAGCATTACCTGGAGGACAAGGAAACACTCCCTGTGGAGAACATGGCCCTGAGGGTCTAGATCCATTCCCAGAGTAGTCACCCTCCATCAGGGCTGCCAGCACCAACTGTCCCCATCTGTTACATACAGGGCCTAAGTCGGCGGCTCCTAATTCACTTTTATTTTTTAACTAAAATGAAACTCAGGTATGCTGTTGTTTGTTTGTTTGTTTTAATTCTTTGCCCACCACCCAGCTCCCAAATAAATCACACACAGAGTCTTATTCTTTCTTATGGATGCCAAGCCTTAGCTTGGCTTGTTTCTAGCCAGCTTTTCTTAACTTAAATTATCCCTTCTACTGTTTGCCTCTGGGCTTTTACCTTTCCCTATTTCTGTATATATCTTTTCTTTCCATCTTATTCTGTGTGTGGCTATGTGATTGGTTGGTGGCCCCTTCTTTTCTTGCTCCATTCCTCTTCCCAGATTTCTCCTGTTTATTCTTTCTGCCTGCCAGCTCCACCTATCCTTCCTCCTGCCTCACTATTGACTGGTCAGTTCATTATTAGACCAATCAAGTGTTTTAAACAGGCAAAGTAACACAGCTTCACAGAGTTAAACAAATGCAACATAAAAGAATGCAATACATCTTTGCATCATTAAAGAAATGTTCCACAGCATAAACAAATGTAACATATCTTAAAATAATATTACACACACACACACACACACACACACACACACACACACACACACACACACACACACCTGAGTGTTTATTTTAATAAACTGGCTGATACAATTCTAGAAACTGAATCCCAGCATCCCAACATCTGTGGACTGCAAGCTGTAGACCTGAGAGAACTGTGCATTTCCAATTCAAAGAACAAAGTCCCAAGAGGAGAGTGAGGTTTCCATTCAGGTCTGAAGGCAGGAAAAGGCTAGCATCCTAGCTCCAGGTGGCCAGGCAGGAGTGCCCTCTATGTGGGCCTTTAATGAATTAGAGGAAGACCACCCACATGGTGGATGACAATCTACTTTACTCACTCTATCAATCCAACTGGTGATTTCATCCAAACTGTCCTACAGACAAATCCAAAATAATGCTTGACTGAGTAATTGCACACCCAGGGGCCCAGAAAAGGTGACACACAAGATTAATCATCATAACCAGGGAAGCTTAGTTCCAAAAGTATCGTAGAGACAAGCTACATATGCAAGGCAAATAAGAGAGATGCTCTGCTGCCTAGCCAATACCATAGCTCCTCCCCAGCCCCATGGTGACCCAAGAGACAAATGCAAAGTGACAGGCAGGCCAGCCCCAGGCCTAAAGGGAGCATGGAAGCCTAACGCATGTCAAGAAAGGGTGTGATGGAGCCTCACTGCTGACTCTGCCGTGGTACTCACATTCCTGTCACCCGGTATTGTTTTTATTGTTAGCAGAAGGTCATTCTGAGTATGCACCTTGTAACTGTGTGGGGTCAAATTCTGAACACAGGGTTTAGAAATAAAGAGACATATGCAATTCTAGGCCCTACCCTTACAGGAAGAGGACACACACCTCCATCTTCTTTCCCAAGCACCCTAGCTAGAATACAGACATGAGGATGCACGATCTCAGGCCAGGTGGATGACGGCATCACTGCACAGTTGGCAGGTCCACACAGAGAGCGGGAACCTGGGCTCGCAATAATCTTGCAGAATATGGTTTTTGTATTATCACAAACTTTAATGTGAGAGAAAAATTGAATCTCTCATCTATATTGTTGACTTTGTGTCTGTTACATGGAGCTGTAACCTAATAGAAAACACATTCTTCGGAATTTCTATGGAGGAGAATAACGGGCTAATCAAATGGAGTGGCAACACCTGTTAAGCCATCCTACCACACATCACCATCAGTCAGCATTCGGTGTGACTCTTCACTGCCCATGCCAAGTATCCATTAAAGGTTTTCTTGAGCTGTATTTGACTCTCTTCACCAGATGGCAATTTAGGGTTTTTAGTAACTTTTTGATTACTGCTGTTTTTCATTCACTATTAGTTCTTTCAAGACGCAGACTATTTCTGAGCTTCCCACCATTGCACCACCTGTCAGATTATGGACCTGTCGGCTAAAGATGGCCAATCAGTCTAAAAGGTAAGATCTGACAATTTGGAGAACTCAGGCCACAACTTTGTCCCTCCCTAGCGCTCTCTCTCTCTCTCTCTCTCTCTCTCTCTCTCTCTCTCTCTCTCTCTCTCTCTGTGTGTGTGTGTGTGTGTGTGATTTTATTTTATTTTTTGTTTTTTATATAAAAATTTTACTTACATTTTTATATACAATATATTTTGATCATATCCCTTTCCCTCCCCTAACTCCTCCGGACCCTCCTTACCTCCCTACCCACCCAACTTCATGTTTTCTCTCTCAACCAAAAACATACAAAGGTCAAAATAAATAAACAAATAAAAATGAGTAAGATATTTTTTTTTTAAATTCCAAAACAAAGAGTGCACTAAAAAACAAAACAAAACATGGGGGCTGCCCTGGAGCATGGCTGATAATACCTAATGACACTCCACTGGAGAAATTTGCAAATAGCTTCTTAGTTAGGGATGGGACCCTGTGTCCACTTCCAGTTCTCAGTACTGGGAGCCCATCTGGCTTGGACTACGTGGGCCCTGTGCATGCTGCCTCTATCTCTGTGAGTGCATACATGTACAGTCCTGTTGTGTCTGGAAGACACTGTTTCTTTGGAGTCATCCACCACCTCTGGCTCTTACAATTTTTTGTACCTCCTCTTCCACAGAGATGCCTCAGCCTTGAGAGGAGGGATTTACTAAAGACAGTTCATCTAGGACTCCTAGATGAGTGAGTGCTCCAAAGTCTCTCACTCACTGCATGTGGTCCAGTTGTGGGACTCTGTGTTGACTGCTATCTACTGCAAAAAGAAGCTTCTCTGATGAGGGGTGAGTGATGCGCTGATCTATGGACATAACAATATGTCATTAGAAGTCATGTTATTGCTTTGATCCTTTGGTAGAATAGTGGTAGGTTTTCCCATAGGCCTGTGTTCTATCTAGTCTCAGGTTCTTGTCCCTTTTAGCAGTGTCAGTCGTGGGTTCCATCACATGAAGTGGGCCTTCAATGCAGTTTTTAAAAGGTGGTTGATGGATCCTATAACGTATGTGCCACCATTGCACCGGGCTATCTCCTGAAGAGCCTTCCTCTCTTGCTCTTTTACGTTAAGCTCTCATCCTTAGTCAAGTGCCTATGCAGACTTTAAATGGAAGCCTCTCTGTTCCTCTATGGCCTTGTCACATTGTCTCTGATCCAGGGTTCTATCCTCCCTAATTGCCTTTTTAACTCAAGCCCTGATTATGGCCCTCACTTTGGTGAATCTCTCTCTCTCCTAATAAAGCTCATTTTTGAAGAGCAATTTAATGTCAACTCTTTTTACAAATCTGTCACCCTCTGTTTATCTTTTACAACAGTATCTGTGGGCCAGCATAGCATATGTCATAGAGGAAGAGCTAAATTAACATTTATTAAATCAATACACTGGCTAATCAGTGAAAGCCGATTAAGGAACTGGAGCACAGAGTAATTTCTTTGTTCCTTTCATTATAATCACTGTCCCTAGCCTAGTAATTCTAACATATTTTGACTGCAATAACCCATTACACTCTTGAAATACTGAAGATCCCATTAAGTTTGGTTGCAGTTTCACTAATAAATACAAAAACTAAGAAGGAAACCAGGTCTTCAGTAGCAGTGTTGTTAAACATGCTATAATACATTCAAGCACTGGAATATTATTCAGTGATAAAAAGATATGAGTTGTCAGGCCATTAAAGGACAAAGCAATAAAAGTGCTTCTTTTTCTTCCTTCTTAAAAATATTTTATTCTCATTTAATACATCCCAACCACAGCCTCCCCTGCCTTCACTCTTCCCTGATCCCCCATGTCTTAGTTTGGGTTTCTGCAGCTGTGAACCCAACCATGACCACAACAACTCTTAAAAATGAAAGCATTTAATTGGAGCTAGAGTTTCAGAGGTTTAGTCCATTATCTTCATGGCGGCACGCAGGCAGACATGGTGCTAGATAAGGAGCTGAAAGTTCTACATCTTGATCTGCAGGAAGCAGAAGCAAGTTTGTTTGTATTGGGCATAGCTTGAGCATATGAGACCTCGAAGCCCACACCTTCCCCCAACACACTTCCTCCCGCAAGGCCACGCCTATTCCAACAAGGCCACACCTCCTAACAATGTCACACCCTACGGACCAAGTATTCAAACAAATGAGTCCATGGGGACCATTCCTATTCAAACCTCCACATTCCACTCCCTGACCCCCATAAGCTTGTAGCCATACTATAATGTAGAAATGCATCCAGTCCAACTTCAAAAGTCCCCACAGTCTATAACTATCTCAAACTTGCTTAAAAGTTCAAAGTCTCTTGTTGTAGAATATTATTTTAAGATGTGTTACTTTTGTTTATGCTGTAGAACATTTGTTTTAATGATGTAAAGGTATGTTGCATTCTTTTATGTTGCATTTGTTTAACTCCGTGAAGCTGTGTTACTTTGCTTGTCTAAAACACCTGATAGTCTAATAAAGAACTGAATGCTAATAGTAAGGCAGGAGAAAGGATAGGCGGGGTTGGAAGGCAGAGAGAATAAAAAAGAGAGATCTAGGAGTGAGAGAAGGAGGAGGACATCAGGGACCAGCCACCCAGCAATACAACCAGCAATGGAGGAAGAAAGAAAGATATACAGAAATAGAGAAAGGTAAAAGCCCAGAAGTAAAAGACAGCTGGGTTAATTTATGTTAAGAAAAGTTGGCAAGAAACAAGCCAAGCTAAGGCTGAAAGAACCAAAAGAGTAAAGAGTAATAAAATAAACAAGAGTCTTTTCTGAGATTAATGCAATCTCTTAACTATAATCCCCTGTATAATCAAAAAGCAGATCACATACTTCTAGCATATGATGGCACAGGATATATGTTACCATTCCAAAATAGAGGAAAGGGAGCATAGTGAGGAAATACTGGACCAAACCAAGACCAAAACCAGCTGGACAAACTCTGCATCTCCATGTCCGAGGTCAAAATGCTCTTCAGCTCCTTTCAGCTTTGTTGACTCAACACATTTCTCTCTCTTGGGCTGCTTTTCACTCCCTGTTAGCAGCTTTCCTCAGCAGGTGTCCCACGGCTCTGGCCTCTCCAACATCTTGGGGTCTCCAAGAAAATCCACGATTCATCTTCACAACTTCACACAATGGCATCTCTGGACTTCTATTCAGGGACACCCCTGATACATGCTTGGCCTCAGTGGCTTTCCTTAGTCTCAGAGGAATATTCCATAACCCCTTTTTCCTGTCCTTAAAGCCAGAACCACATGGCCAAAGCTGCCAAGTTCTGCTACTGGGGCTAGAACATGGCTAATTACATTTTCACCAGCTTTCTGGTTTTGATGGTTTCCTTTACTGGATCTGTAGACCAGGCTGGCCTCAAACTCAGAGATCTGCCTGCTTCTGCCTCTGCAGTGCTGGGATTAAAGGCGTGCTCCACCACACCTGGCTCTTAGCTTCCCTTTAATTTCTTTTCACAAGTTGGAAAGTTAGCTGGGTGGGATCTTGCCCTGAGGTCACCAGTCCATTTATTTCATTTCTTAATTGTTTATGTCCTTGAACACAGGACTTAGCTCCATTCCACTTCCTGGTACTCCCTTTCTCCTCAAATTTTACACTTTGTAATTTACCCTGTTCAGTTTGTTTCTCTTTATTATAAATCTTCATTAGTGTTATCACAAATAACCACATGACAGAGTCTGTAGTAGGCTATTTTGAGATTTCTTCTGCCAACAGAACTAATCCAAATCTCTTCACTTTAGCATTAGGTAGACTAACTGGACAAGGGCAAAAGGCAGCCACATTCTTCACCAAAATATCACAAGAACATGCTGAATTCTTCTCCTCTGAAACCTCTTGAGCCAGTTCTCCACAGTTCAGTACCACTGTCTTCCATGCTCCTACTAGTATGGCTCATTAAGCAGTGCTTTCCTAACCCGAAGTACCAAAGTCCAAATTCCTCCAAACAAAAACGTGGTCACACCTATCACATCAACACTCCAGTCCCTGGTACCAACTTTTGTTTTAGTTAGGGTTTCTATTGCTGTGAAAAAACACCATGACCATAGCAAGTCTTACAAAGGAAATCATTTAATGGAGTGGCTTATAGTTCCAGAGGTTTAGTCCATTATCATCATGGTGGTGTGCAGTCAGATATGGTTCTGGAGAAGGAGCTGAGAGTTCTATATCTTGCAGGCCACAGGAAGTGAACTGTAACACTGGGTGTGGCTTAAGCATATATGAGACCTCAAAGCTTGCCTCCATAAGGCCACACCCACTCTAACAAAGCCAAACTTCCTAATAGTGCTACTCCCTTTGGGAGCCATTTTCTTTCAAACCAGCACAATACTTATTTCTTTTGGGCTGGTTCCACTCCCTATTAGCAGCTTTCTTCAACAGATATCCCATGACTCTAGCATCTTCAACATCTTGGGGTCTCCAAGTCAATCCAGATTTCATCTTCACAGCTTCACACAATGGTGTCTCTAGGCCTTCACACAGGGACACTCCTGACACATGCCTGGCCTCAGCCACTTTCTTTAGTTGTGGGGGGAGATTCCATAACCTCTCTCTTCTATCCTTGACACTAAAACCAGAACCACATGACCAAAGCTGCCAAGTTCTGCTGCTTTCTGGGGCTGGAACATGCCCCCCCTCACTCAATTAAGTCTTCACCAGCTTTTGTTTTTCATGGTTTCCTTCACTGAATAAATTTATCTGTCCTGGAACTTGTTCTGTAGACCAGGCTGCCCTTGAACTCAGAGATCTGTATGCCTGTCTCCCGAGTGCTGGGATTAAAAGCATGTCCCTCCACACCTGGATCTAAGATGCTCTTTAATTCCTTTTCACAAGTTGGAACCCTAGCTGAGTGGGATCTTGCCCTGGGGTCTCCAGTCCCTTTGTTCCATCTAACATCAGGCTTTCCTTTGATCTGTTTATCTCCTTGAAGAGCTGATTTAGCTCCATCCCACTTCCTGGTGCCCCTTTTCTCCTCAATCTGTACATTTTGTGTTTTTACCTGCTCAGCTTGCTCTTCTTCATTATAAATCTTTATTAGAGTGAACCCTAGTAACCACAGGATAGAATCAATACTAGGCTGTTTTGAAATTTCTTCTGCTAATGCAATTAATCCAGAACTCTTCAATTTAGCCTCAGGCAGACATTTTGGCCAAGGGCAGAAAGCAGCCACATTCTTCACCAAGATATCACAAAACAGTCTCTAGGCCACATACTAACATTCTTCTCCTCTGAAACCTCTTGGCCCCCACAGTTCAAATCACCCTCAGGAACACTGTCTCCCAGGCTTCTACTCATATGGCCCATTCAGCCCCACTTAAAGCATTCAACTGCTTTTCTAATCCATAGCATCAAAGTCTCTATTCTTCCAAACAAAAACATGGTCTGGCCTATCACAACAATATCCCAGTCCCTGGTACCAACTTGTGCCTTAGTTGTGGTTTCTGTTGCTGTGAAGAGACACCACGACCATGGCAACTCTTATAAAGGAAAATATTTAATTGGGGTGACTTACAGTTCAGAGCTTTAGTTCATTATCATCATGGCAGGACATTGTGCCATGCAGGCAGATATGGTGCTAGAGAAGGAACTGAGAGTTTTATATCTTGATCCACAGGCAGCAGAAGCAACTCTGTACTGGGTATAGCTTGAGCATTTATGAGACTTCAAAGTCCATTCCCATAGTGACATACTTCCTCCAACAAGGCCACATCTACTCTAACAGGGCCACACCTGCTAATAATGCCACTCCCTACAGGCCAAGCATTCAGACACGTAAGTCTATAGGTGCTGTGTATATCTGTACGCTATGAATGTGTTGCTCTGATTGGTTAATAAATAAAGTGCTGATTGGCCAGTAGCCAGGCAGGAAGTATAGACGGGACAAAGAGAGAGGAGAATGCTGGAAACAGGAGGGCTGAGTCAGGAGATGCTGCCAGCCACCGCCATGAGAAGCAAGATGTGAAGGCAGAACTGGGAAAAGGTACCAAGCCACATGGCTAAACATAAATAAGAATTATGGGTTAATTTAAGTGTAAGAGCTAGTCAGTAATAAGCTTGAGCAAATGGTCATACAGTTTGTAAATAATATAAGCCTTCGCATGTTTACTTGGGTCCGAGAGGCTGCGGGACTGGTGGGTGAGAGAGATTTGTCCTGACCACTGGCAGGCTAGGACACAGGAAAACTCCAGCTACATGTGGGGCCATTCCTATTCAAACCACCACATCCCGCTACCTCTCCTTTCCCCAGAGCCATTGTTTTTCCATTTCTCTTCGGAAAAGAGCAGGCCCCTCAGGGATATCCACCAAACAAGGCATAACAAGATGCAATAAGACTAGGCACCTACCATCATATCAAGGCTGGATGAGACAATCCAGTAGGAGGAAAAGGTTCCCAAGGGAAAGCAAAAGAGTCAGAGAGACCCCCACTCCCACTGTGAAGGAGTGCCACAAAAACCCCAAGCCAAACGACCCATGACACACATGCAGAGGACCTGGCACAGACCCATGCAGGCTCCATAGTTGCAGCTTCAGTCTCTGGGAGCCCCTACGAGCCCTGTGGCCATGTTCTCCTGGTGTCCTTAGCCCCTCTGTCTCTTACAATCCTTCTCCCCCCTCTTCTGTGGGGTTTCCCAAGCTCTGCCTAATGTTTGCCTTAGGTCTCTGCATCTGCTCCCATTAGCTGCTGGGGGAAGCCTCTCCAATGACAATTGGCACCAACCAACCTTGTGCATAGCATCATATCATTAGGAATCATTTCATTGGCTTTTTTTTCCAGTCATGTTTGATTCTATTCTAGGTCTCTGCGCTGTTCAACCTCTGGTTCCTGGCCATCCAGGCAGTGTCAGGCAGGCATGGGCTCCCTCTTGTGCTGTGGGCTGCAAGTTAGACTAGTCGTTGGTTGACCACTCCCACAAGCCCCAAGACAACATTGCCCCAGGATGTCTTGCAGATTGTAGATCAGAGGTTTGGTGGCTGGGTTGGTGGCCCCGTCCCTCCACTGGAAGCCTTACCTGGTTACAGAAGGTGGCTGGTTCAGGCTCCTCAATGCTTATTTCTAAGTGAAATGAAATAGGTAAGTAAATGAAACCCTTCACAAAAGGTTACATCATGTATATAACATTCTGGAAAAAACGAAACCAGAAACAGTGAAAAGATCAGTGGTTGCCAGGGATTTGGTGGGAAGGAAGGTTGAATAGGCAGTGGACAGATTTTTAAGTCTCTGTGTTAGTCATATCATGTTCTAATGGTGGAATTCACCACCAGATATGTGTCTGGACACATAGAGGGACAGCAAAGAGTGCAGTCTAAAGAAGGCTGTGAACGCCAGACCAGACCATTTCATCAGCTGTAATATATGCTTTGTACAGGCCACTGCCTGTGGGAGAGGGGACTGGAGACAGGAAGGAATATATGGGGAGTCTGGGCTCTCCTCAATTCTATTATAAATCAAAATGACTGCAAAATATAAAGACTCTTAACTGAAAAAACAAAACACAACAAGAGGACAGAGGACAACATGGCACTGATCCCTCAAAGACTCGATGAAAATGAAGTAAGTCCCGAGGTTCTTATTCAGCTACGTGGGCAGCTACCTTTTTTTTGTAAAGTTCTTAGTAGTATATGTGTTAGACTTTGTGGGCTACATAAAGCCACCAAGTGATGGTACAGGGATAAAGGCAAACCAACAAGCAAAAACAACAGCAAGTCGTTCACCTGAGGAGGTTTTCATAAACCAAGATTCACAGGGCAATAAACTGAGGAGAACAGGGCGGCCATCATCAAGGACACCGTCAGATGTTCAGATACAGTCTGAGTGTCCCACATGTGTGAGGAACTCCCCACGGGTATGGAAGGAACCACCTGGGAGCAAGACAGGGAACAGTGTTGGTGCTTACGTGGACCAAGAGCAGAGCAGATACCAACAGCCCTAAAAGGAGACTCCCTCATTTCTGGGCACTGAATACACCATTCATAGGACCTTGCCTCAAGAGTGAGGAAAAATCAATCACACATAGGATGCGGCTTAGTCCAGCTCCACAGACCTTAAAAGCAAGACATCCACACCCCACCCCCAAGATACCAAACTATTTCCAAATGATGTCACCATGTCCTAGAATCAAAGTCATGAGTATTTCATACTTTGAAGAATAAAAAACTATCCAGGACCCTACAAGGTAAGAGTCACAATATCTGGCATTTAACTAAAAATTGACCATGCATACAAAGAAGTAGGAAAATGTAACCTATAATGAGCAGGATCAGTGAATTTCCATTGACTCAGAAAGCACACAGAAAAAAAGGAAGAAAAAAAAGCACACAGGTGATGGAATTAACAGATAAGGTCACTAAAATGTTATCTAAAACTGAAAACTGTAACACATGTACAGTAAGTTCATAAGTATCAAGCACAGGAAACATAAAGCCAAAGAAGAAATCATAATCATATTGGTTAAAGCTTATAAGAAATTGAAATTCTTTAAAAATTCACCCAAAAAAAGGACTTAAAACAAGCAAATAAACAAAATACCCACAATGTCATCTTATCGGAAGTAACGCAATCTAAAAGACAGTGAACAACAGCTTCCAAGCACCAAAAGATTGAGGGGTCAACCTACAGTTCTTTATCCAATATCTTTCTGGGGAAAATAAAACTATTTTCAGAAGCACAAAAGTTGAAAATAATCATTTCTAGCAGATGTCAACTACAAGAAATCTTCAATAACTGCTTCAGAGGGAAAAATGAGTGTGATTCTAGATCTCTACAAGACATAAGGGGCTGCCAGAGACTTAACTATGTAAGTGTAACGGTTCATCTTCACTGTCACCTGACAAGATTTAGAGCCACCTAGGAGACACACCTCTAGGTATGCCTGTGAGAAACGCTGCAAAGAGGTCAAACTAAAGATAAAAAACCCACCCTGAATACAGCAGCGACATCCATGGGCTAGGGTTTCTGGACTGAATAAAAAGGAAACACCAGGAAGTCCTCAGAGAAGCAGCACTCAACTCTCTACTTTCTGATGGCTGGCATGGTGTGAAGAGCCATGGGTCTTGCTCATGCTCATGCTTCACCACCATGCCTTCCCCATCACAATGGACTCACTTCTCAAAAGAAACTCTTCCTTCCTTACATTGTTTTATTGGGCATTTTTGTCACAGAAACAAGAAAAGGAACTAATACAATAGACAACTTTTTCATTATATGAGTCTTTAAAATTAAGAAGATAATTGGCTTAAAATAAAATTGCAGTCAATATATGATACAAATAATCTACATTGTAGAATCAAATTGAATGGTAACCCTGCATGAGCCTGGAGGAGTGGTAGGAAGCTTGGAGTAGTACTGAAGGTAGAACATTAAGGCAAAGATCAAACCCTAAAGCAACTACTAAACTAACATGCACACAAATTCTAGTTAGGGGAAAAAGGTACAGCTCGGTGGTTAAAGTCACTTACGGCTCTTCCAGAGGACCTGAGTTCAGTTCTCAGCACCCACATGGAGGCTCACAAGCACCTGTAGCTCTAGCTCCAAGGGTCTGGTGCCTTTTTCTGGCCTTGGAAGATGCCTGCACACACACACACACACACACACACACACACACATCATACACACATCATACACACACACACACACACACATCATACACACATCATACACACACGTCATACACCCATACATAAAAATAAATATTTTTAAATTGTAATTTATAAACACGCAGATGGTAGCTTTAAAAACTCACCCTAAGGGGATAAATAACAAAATAGAAACAAAGACAAAGAGAATAAATTGAAAGCAAATAGCAAAGTAGTAGATTTTAGCTTAAGTAACCCAAATGCCCAGTATCAAGTCACTGGAGAGATGAACTATGCCCATATAGGAGAAGAGCATTCAATAATAAAAAAAAAAAGGACTTTGTGTACATGGAGAAGAATGAATGAATCTCGAAATAACTATGCTGTGAAAAAGAAACTAAACAAATACATATAGTGTCTGATCAAATTTTCATAAAGTTCTAGAAATGCAAATGAACATGGGGTGACAGAAAGACCATTGATTGTGACATGTACCTGCCCTCATCTCATGACATCTGACAGAACTAACTTAGAGAAGGAGACATTTATTTTGGTTCAGGGTTGAGAGGATTTCAGCCCATCAAATAGAGAAGGCAAGTGGTGGGCTCAGTCCCAGAAGACATGGCTGACCAGGAAGTATAGAACTTAGGGAGTAGCAGGTTGACTTAGATCCCCAAGGCCTACCCCACTCATGGTTCACTTCCTCTATCTATGCTCCACTTCCCAAAGGTTTCACCGCCTCTCCGAATAGCACAGTCAGCTAGGGACCCAATGTGAAAACCCATGAGCCCCTAGGGGACATTTGACACCTAAACATGACACCTAAAAATCAGAGTGTGCAAAAGGGAGAGGTGGGATAAGAAAGGAACAAGGAAGCTTTGTGTGCAGGGAAGGTGGACATGTTCATGAACTTCACTAAAGCCACGCTTTCAGAGATGTATTCACATGTCAAAATTTATCAAACTGTACACCTTAAGCATGTGGTTTATTGTATTTCAATTATACTGTAATAAGGACATTTAAAGAAATAACTATATTTTCTGAAACAAATTAGCGAGACAAGTGTCGTTACTTGACATTATTGAACATCTGTTTTGTGTCCCACTTAATGAAAGACAGCTGGATTCTCATTTCTATCTCCTACATTCAAAGAGCTGCATTGTGTTATTTTAGCTTAAGAATATAAAGAAAACAAGTACATAGTTAGAAAAGAGAGGAATAACTCAATAGTCTTCAGATCTTTGTAGATGTGTCTGATACCACATCAAAACTTGACAAGTGGTAGTTTATTAAAGTTACAGTTTGAATCTGAGACCAAATAGTCTGCTTTTGATACTGATGTGTTCAACTCCAGTGCTTCATTGTGTAACGGAACATTTTGTATGTACGACTTTTTAATGGTGTGGTGATTTGGAAAATATTGATTCACTGAGTAATGTAGATCTTCTAAATGTAAAAGCATTTCATTATGTATGTATAGAACATAGAAGCGCATGAATATATAATGTATGCCTGTGGGAATGTAAGAGGATATAACTACTATAAAGACCTATGTGGTAGATTCATAGAAGTGCATGAATATGTAATAATCTATGCCTGTGGGAATGTATGATGAGGTAACTACTGTAAAGATCTATGCAATGGTTTCCTTAGATGCCAGGCATACATATCAATAAATTATGTGAATATACACACATAACAGGATACCACTGATCTTATCAAAATGTCTTCAAGTATTAAAAAGTTGTCAAACTCTTCGAGTTATAAGTTCTCAGAAATTCTAATTTTCACTTGAAAACTCAGATTTTATTATTTGGCAAGGGCTGTCTGCTGTTTGTCCTGAACTGACAACCTCATTTCATTCATTTTCTAAAAGAATGCACACCAAATATTCAAATCCGAATAATCATCACTTCTTAGTCAGTGGTCTGAATGCCTGTGTCCCTCAAAAAGTCCACATATTGGAACTAAGCACGTGTGATATTAGAAATGAGACCTTTGGGAGGTGGTGAGAATGTGAAGGCAGAGCCCTCAGGAATGGCAGTGTCCTTATTAGAGAGTCCCAAGTGCACTATCCCCTCTCTTCCCACCATGGAGGATAAAGCAAATGGCCAGCACCAAACACAGAACAGCTTTGAACTTGTGCTCCATCCTCCAAATCTGAGAAATAGTGAATATTGTTTTGTTGTTATTGTTGTTTATAAACTGTCCAGTTTATGGCATTTTGCTTCTAGTCCAAATGGGTAAATTGTCATTTCTTCTGTGGCCTTCCTTACAGAAATAGTAACTTGCAGCTCAAATAATCACACCAATACTATTTAAAACAACCATGTACTCTGGTTTGTGGCTAAGGTCTGTAGACACACCCTTCTCTTTACTTCATGTCAAACATCAAAACATCATTGGCCCAAGTGTTGAAACTTACTGTGGCTAATTTTTACACCAAGAGTGTTCTTAAGTGAAACTTACTGAATGAAAACTGAAAGGAAGAAAAAGGGATCACTGTACAGATGCCTGGGGAAGGGTATTTCACATGGGAAGAGAGGAGCCAGGGTACATATGATTGTAGCATGCTTGGCATGTCCCGGGGTGACAAGGAAAAGTCAGGGCTGGAGGGGAGGGAGGAGAAGAGCCATGGGATGTATGTCATATGGAATGAGGAGGGAGCATCATGTAGAGCTTTGTAGAGTGATATGTTTTACTCTGTGTAGGATTGGAAGCCACCAAATGGCTGTCACCGAATGAATAATACCCTAAGTAATGTTTTCTGAGAGTTCTTCTGACTGAGCTGTTAGAAATGGATGGCAGTAAGTGACAGGTGGCCCTCTCACCTGTCAGTTTTGATATCCACAACCGCCCCATGCTCCTGTGGTCAGCGCTGGCTGGACTCACTGGGTCTCAGAGAGACACAGAGACAGGGAGAGACAGAGACACACAGAGAGAAACATACAAAAACAGACATGAAATGAAGTGGGGGTTGGAAGGAGGAAGCAGATCACCAGCAGTTGGAGGGGTACAGAAAAGGGTGGGGTGAGCAGGATCAAAATGTATCTCTGTACCCATGTAAAAGTGTCATAATTCAACCCATTATTACATACAGTTATTACGTGTTGATAAAAACTCAATTTTGGGGTGTGGGTTTTTTTTTTTTTTTTTGAGACAGGGTTTCTCTGGTGCTTGTCCTGGATCTCAATCTGTAGACCAGGCTGGCCTCGAACTCATAGAGATCCACCTGGCTCTGCCTCCTGAGTGCTGGGATTAAAGGTGTGCACCACCACCACCTAGCTGAAAACTCAATTTGAAGAGAAGAATGTCCTTAAACTAGAGTGTCTCTAACAGAGGCATGGCAGAATTACAGGTGACCGCAGCGGAGGGGTGAGTCTCCACAGGTTTTCCCCACCTTCAGCTGATGCCTAGCCATACAGCCCTAAAAGCCTGGCCTAGACCCTCTCAGGGTTTTCTACAGAGCAGATGGCATCTTCATGATCCAGTCCTATGAACTGAGATCGAACATAAGCCACAAATCCCTGAAACACAGAAAACAATGACGGAAATTTCCACTGGAAAAGGTGAAGGGGAAAAGGGAAGAAATGGGTGTGGCATTTCCAGATCACCCAGAGTCCCCAGCAGACCATAATGTTCAGTGTGAGGACCAAATGGAGCAGCATGGGAGGCAGCTGGAGTCTAGAATACAGAGGAGGCCACCGAGTACAAGTGCTTAGGGACTTGGTAAACCTTCCTGGGGAGGGGGGGGGTGCTGTGAACTTTCACTCATCATGGAACAGAGGCGTTAGAATAAATTCTATGTAGACCTCCAGATACGGGCAGTTCTTGCTCTGTGAGATACCGTTGATGAATGGAATGAATGAATGAGGGAAGAGATGGGTGGTCGGATATCAGGGCTGGAGGTATTGGGTCCTGTGATGGTAGACTGGGGAGTTTAAGTACCATCTACGCTTTCATGTTTTTGGAGTCGTCTATGGGAGTGATGTTTAAGCATCAAATGCTCTCCACTAGAATATGATTTATGATAATACCTTGAGTCATTTTAGTGTTACATGACTAGTTAGTACGGCCCTAAAGCTTGAGGTCTACTCTGCCTCCTCTCTTTCTCTCACTCATGTTTCAACTCTCCGAAATCCTAGTGATCTGACTCCAAACATCCCAGGAATCCGGCACTTCTCAGCAGTCCCCTGATGCCTGGTCCGAACCACTGTCATCTCTGACCTGGCTGGTGGTGGTACCATCACTGATCCCCCCTGCTTCCCACATATCCCTCCCTTGGGATTGTTCTCGGCCATTTTCAAAGTTCATGGCTCACGATCTCTTACTAGGACCGGCAGCAGCTGCCACTTAACTCAACAGTCTACAAACCCTACCCTGCCCTGTCCACTCCCTTCCCCTCCCCCTCCTTCATTGCTGCTCACTGCCCTCTCCTGCCTCAGCCATACCGGCTCCCTCCCTCTCCTGCATGTGCCTCAAGACGTTTGTACCAGGTGACCCGCTACCTGAAAATCTCTTCCCCGGTTGCTCCATAGCTTTCTGCCTCACCTTCTTCAAGACACTGGTCCAAGTGACTTTCTCAATGAAGTGTCCCCATGCCATCCTATACAACCCCCAAGTTACCCACCACCTAAGGCCCTTTTTCTTTTTCTGCCCTATTTTTCTTCGTCGTCGTCTACCCAATTGTCTGACGTAAGTTACAGTCTGCTCCCGTGATGGCTTCATTTGTCGTCTGTCTCCAGCAAATAGAGTGAAGGCTCCGTGGAGACTAAAGGCTTTGTCTATTTTAGAAAAAAAAAATGTAGCTCTAAATCCATTAACAATAGTTAGCCTTCCAGTAAGTGCTCAAAAAATAAAGGAATAAATACGTTGACCATTCTAACTCCAACTTGAGGTCACTGTCCCATAATCATCTCTGTTTATTACTATAACCATGCTCTCCGTAACCCACTCCACACTGGACTCCTCTCAGCAGCTGGCATGTGAAGTAAACTGAGCCCAGGAAAGCACAGTCCATCATCAGAAGCACCGGGTATGTGCCAGGGCAACAGGGGCTACCGGTAAGCTGCTTTGTACCCGTTTCCTGTCATCATTCATAAATTTGGAGCAGGCACTGATAAAGCAAAGGTTGACTTAGGCAGTGCAGCAGTTAGAGCTAGAGGGGTTTTGATAGACCTCCCGTGACCCTGTCCGAATCCAGCTGGACTCTGGCAAAATCCCCAGAATTCATGGATGCTTCTGCATGGGAAACACTAGTTCTTCTCTGCTAGGTCTGCCAACTGGCCACTCTCCAGGGAAATCCCTCTCCAGCAACAACAGTGACCACTATGCCAAAACCAGGTCAATGCCCCTGTGCTGCCAGGAATATTTATGTACATCACCTTTCCAATGGTTTTGAGATAAAAAACAATGATCTTGGATGGTGCTGTGTCTGTCCATTCAACAGGCTAATAGCAGACTTTCAAATGCTTTCTGTAAGGATTGGAGACATTTTACATTGAAAAAGCTAACCTTGGGGCTGGAGAGATGGCTCAGAGGTTAAGAGCACTGGCTCCTCTTCCAAAGGTTCTGAATTCAATTCCTAGCAACTATATGGTGGCTCACAACCATCTATAATAAGATCTGGAGCCCTCTTCTGGTTCTGTGGAGAGAACACTGTATACGTAATAAATACATAAATAAATCTTGGAAGGAAAGAAGAAAGAAAGAAAGAAAGAAAGAAAGAAAGAAAGAAAGAAAGAAAGAAAGAAAGAAAGAAAGAAAGAAAGAAAGAAGAGAAAGAAAAGAAAAGAAAAGAAAAGAAAAGAAAAGAAAAGAAAAGAAAAGAAAAGAAAAGAAAAGAAAAGAAAAGAAAAGAAAGGAAAAGAAAAGAAGAGAAAAGAAAAGAAAAGAAAAGAAGGGCCGGGCGGTGGTGGTGCATGCCTTTAATCCCAGCACTTGGGAGGCAGAGGCAGGCAGATCTCTATGAGTTCGAGGCCAGCCTGGTCTACAAAGTGAGTTCCAGGAAAGGCGCAAAGCTACACAGAGAAACCCTGTCTAGAAAAACCAAAAAAAAAAAAAAAAAGAAAGAAAAGAAAAGAAAAGAAGAAAAAAAAGAAAGAAGAGAAGAGAAAAGAAAAGGCTAACCTTGCTTGCCCAGTCAGGACACTAATCTTAAGACAAGCCAATCTAGTATCTAATGTCTTCTTTATTATAACTCACTTGAATGATGGAGAGATTAGACACCTTGCTGTCTTGACAGGACATACTTAAATACATATGATGGATGAGTTGTGTCCTCTTTACATTTACATCTTGACGTCTTAACCCTCAGTATATCAGAATGTGAACTTATTTAAAAATATGGTTTCCAAGAGGCAATTGGGCAAAAACGAAAATGTTAGTGTAAAACTCCTGTCTAAAATGACCCAAGTCTTCATAAAATGCAGAAGAAGAGGGTGAGGATAAAAAGGGGTTAGGATTTAGCTCAGTGGTAGAACGCTTGCTGAGCAAGAACAAGGTCCTGAGCTTAGCTCTCATGTCTAAAAAAGGAAAGGAGGAGGAGGAAGGGGAGAAGAAGAAGAGGTGGAGAAGGAGTATACAGAAATGGTTGACTGTATAAAACGGTAGTTAGAAGGCAGCTATCTTGATCTCCCTGCATTCAAAACTACAAGAGTATACAGTTCTGTTTTATGAGCCCGTCAACCTTGTAAAAGTCTCAGCAGATGACAACCCACACAGCAATGCTATGACAGTACTGAGATGGTTCTTATTCCTTCTTGATAACAGGAGCCGACTGAGGGGCAGCCATAAAGCTGTTTATAGGAGGATGCCAACCAGAATCTCATGCTTCACTTTACCAGAACGGGGTGACACAGAATGGGGCCTTGAGGAATGGTTCGGCAGCTAGAGCACTTGCTGCTCCCGTGGAGGACCAAAGTTCAGTCCCTAGCTCCCTCAACAGGTAGTTGATGATTGTTCTTAACTCCAGCCCTAGAAGACCAGACACCGTTTTCTGGTTTCCACTGGCCTCTGCACTCACATGCATATACCCATAGGCACATATACATAATGAAAACCAAACATGTTTTTAAAATCCTGGCTTTTGCCAGTTAACTTGCTGAAGTATAGAAACTAGATACCAAGTATATTTCTTTACAGGGAAAGATACCTCTTCTTAGTCTATGAGATATTTTTATTCCTTTCCAAACCAGTGTCTTTCTCATAGCAAACTATTGAGAAAGCTATATTGCTTACAAGCAAGCAGAAGTGACCAGGGACTGGGGCATTCAAACAAGGAAGAGAACTGTAGATGGTCATCAAGGTCTGAGGACCATTGATGCTCCTGGTCCCATAGAGACCAGAGGAAGAGGAAGGATCTCCTAAACTCCAGCAGTTGTGAGCATCTTGGTTGGTGTGGGGAAATGAACCTGAGTCCTCTGCAAGTATTCTTAACCATGGAGCTATCACTCTAGCCCCTCACAGAGCTGTTCAGTCTTTCTGTCTTTATCATCTCCTCTTCTAGTCTTTCATTTCTTCCCATCACTCCTCTCTCATCAAATTCCCAAAATCTGAGTGCTGATTGCCTGCAGATTGACAGGCATGCGTAGATTTGACCACACTGACTAAAGGAAGAACACAGGTTACATACTAGCTTCACAGGTCAGGACACACATGTCAAGAAGCAGTGTTGGTCTCTAGTAAACAGATCAATAGATCTCTAGTCCCCACCCTCTTCCTCTCCCAGCTCTCCCCTGCTAAGACCTACTTTGGAAGCCAGGCTCCTGATGTTCAACCCAATGCCACGGTCACTGAGATGTTTTTAATATTTATTTTCATGGTGAAGTTTCTGTGTTGAGGAATGCACCCACACGTGTGCAATCACTTGATTTATGACTAAGATAGCACTCTAGTGAGAAAGGATGACCTCTTAAATAAATAGTGCTGTAGTGATTGTGTTACGTCCATGTTACTTCATATCACATTCAAAAGTTCATTGACGATGTCCTTTAGGTAGATAGAAAAAGAAAGGGTGATAAACTTCCTATTACTCACAGACATCTATTACATAGGGAGCTGGCGGTGAGAAGAGCTCAGGGGTACTGTGCTGATACAGCACGTGCAGGCTCTGAAGTTGATCCCAAATAAACAAACAAATAAATCTTATGAGAGTATTTTCTCAACCTGTGGGTAGGCAAGTGATTTCTTCAACAGTATATACAAAGTCACCAACTATAAGATTGTACAAATTTTTTATAAATTGGGATTCAAGAAAATGAACATCTTCTGTTCTTCATTATCGTGGTAAAAGAAGCCACAGAATGAGGGAAAATATTTATAATACTTAATACAAGAGAGGGCATATGAAGAAAGCAGAAAGAATTCAGAGTTACTTAGAGGCATAAGGAAGAAAGAAAATTGCTTAAATATATCATCGTATGACTTTTTACTTATGGGAACTCCTCTGCCTCTTCTTGAGAGAGCAGTTTTAATTCCCCAGAACCTTTATGTTCATCTGTCTTGTTTGACAACCCCAAAAGAAACAGACAACCAATCTCAAACTAGAAAGGGCAAAAGAAGTGCACTTCCCAGAAAAAGTATAAGACTGTCTATGCTCATATAAAACATTGGTCAATATCCCTACTTCCCAGGGAAATGCAAATGAAAACCATAAGTTACAACAATATACTCATAAGAAGGGATAAAATTAAAAAGACAGAGACACCGAACCCTGGTAAGGACATGAACAACTCTCCTTCATTGTTTCCAGGAGCCCAGCCATTATAGTAAAACACTGTTTGTCAATAAACACTACAGATGAACATACACCATTCAATGACCCAACAACTGAACTCCCCAAGTGTAGACTACAACAAGGTAAGTACTTGTAGCAACTGTAAGACATAAACTAATGCTTTCTTAGTTATTTATAACTCAGTACCAAAAATCACCACATGCCCATCAGCTGTAGGATGAAGACTTTCTGACATAGCCTTGTGGTGGATTGATATGGACAATTATTTTAAAAGGCAGGTCTGCAGATACAAACATCAAGATGTATGAATCAGAAAGGCGTGTTGGAGCAAAAGAAGGCAGACACAAAAGAAAAACATTGTGTGATTCCATTAATAGAAAGTCTGAAGGGGACAAAACTAGTGAGAGAAACATCCTAACAGCGGTTAATTCAGACAAGGGCTGGCTATGGACAGGACAGGGCATGAGGGAATTCTCCGAAATGCTGTAGATGTTTGTATCTTAAAGCAGATGGTAGTTACATACCCCTCCCTGTGTGTGTGTGTGTGTGTGTGTGTGTGTGTGTGTAGTGTAGTGTATTGAGTCCTACTATACCAGTGTCATTTTATACCAATGTGCATTTTAATTTTGTATCTCAATAAAAAATTGAATAGGCAAATAAATTCTAAGAGACTAAATGAGTTGTAATAATGATCTCTCTCTCTCTCTCTCTCTCTGTGTGTGTGTGTGTGTCTGTCTGTCTGTCTGTCTTTTCTAGACTATGTTTGAAGTCTCAATGAGATTAAAAACTAGAAATGAGCCAGGCAGTGCTGGTGCACCCCTTTTAGGCAGAGGCAGGCAGATCTCTGGGAGGTCTACAGAGCAGGTTCCAAGACAGCCAAAGCTACACAGAGAAACTCTGTCTCGAAAATCCAAAGATCAAAACCAAAAACAAACAAACAACAACAAACTAGAGGATAGCATTGACAAGATATTGGCCCCAGAGTTCCCAGAGATAGCCAGAGCAAAAGGTTGCCCAACATAACTTGGTGAGACCCTGTTGCTGAAGACACCACACACTGTAGTTACAGAACACAGAGAAGTCAACCTTGAACTGACCTCCCTGGTGTCTGGCATTCATGGTGCTGGCAGGTGCCATGAAGGCCGCTGAAGGAAGTAAGACAGTTCTCACTAGAAACATTGTAGTATCACGTTGTCTTATCCAGCCCTGGACCCTAGATGCTGGATATCAACCCACCAAGCAAGACGCCCACTGGTACAATAATAGCAAGAGGCCTGTTTCAAGGGGTGATTTCTTTACTGGTACTGTTAATATGATCAAAAAACGTGGTTAGGAAAGTCTTAGTCCCTGAGAAAGAACCCATTGACTGTTGTTTTTCTAAATGGTCATGTTGTCAAAGTTCCCTCTAAGTCTTTCTGTTTATACCCATAGATATAAGTCATAGACCCAACCTTGGTAGAGAAGCTTCTCTTTGCAACAGGCAGCAGTCAGTATAAAACAGAGATGCATTACTGTTCAAAATACTGAGAATAAGTGATTGAGTGTTCAGGCATAGATGGGACATCTATCTCTCCCTGCATGGCTCTGGAACTTCTTCAAAGATGGACAGAAAAAATAGAAGAGCCAGAAGATGGGATGTGGAGCTGTGAAATGCTGTCCTACAAACATGGCCTGAACAAGATCAAGCCAGTTAAAAATTCCAGCATGGAGTGGAGGAGGAGCTCCCAAGGCCCCACACCTAACTGAGGAGCCCTTAGTAGTTGATGGCTGATGGGGAGGAAGAGTCACTTTATGAATGTAGCCAGGGATAGGTTCTCCATGAAACAGGGAATGACCCGTGTCCAATAATTGGACTCAGTGGGTTAAAGATAATAAAAATAAATAAATTATAAAAGAAGGCCATGGAGTTGGGAGGGAAATGAGATGGGGTGTCCTAGAGGAACTGGAAAGGAGGATCGAGGGTGGATATGATCAAGATACATTGTACACATGTGTGAAATTTTCAAAGAATAAATAATAAGTTGACATAATTAAAAGAACTTAATAGCATTGGCCAAATAATGAGTCATGAGGAGTCTTCAAAATAACTTTAACATCACATTATTTATACTTCTAAAGTATCTTCCAAATAAAATCCAAGTATCCTTTCACACAGAAGTAGAAAATATCACTTCATTTTATGTTTGGAGTCTTGAGTTTTCTCACAGTCTGCTGTTTGATATTAACAACTAAACAGCCATTGCAACGTCAACCTAACACTCTCCTTGAAATCATTGTTAGGTGAGGTTCGGTAAATGGGAGAAGCAGTTTTATGGACTCCGATTGGGAAGAAAAAGGCTAAATGTACTTCTGCAAAAAACAAACGGAAAGGAATCCTCAGTGCTGTTGAGCCGGAGTCCTCCTCTGGTGGCAAAGACATCACCTCCCACCCTGGGCCTCTTGCTTGCTGGGAAGGGAAAGCCTGTGCAGAGGTCGCTCCAGGGCCGGGAGGCTAGAGAGCAACCACCCACACAGCCTGAAGAGGAGCAGAAAGATGCGCACGCTCGGGTAAAGCCTAGGTTCCTCTGGAAGCAACATTCAGAAAAGCAGTAATGCATTTGTATAGAAGGAAGCGCCCGAGACCTCGCTGCCCTCTTACTGACTTGCAAAATAGATTTGCCTCCAAGGGGAAAACGATGCCTTTCCACAGTCATATTTACTAATGAAATAATATTAGATAAGAAAATAAGATTAAAAAGACATGACGAAACAAAAAGATGTGTCTAACTATTTCTCCAATTGTATGCTTCTACCCCAAATGGGTGATGCTACCTCTGTAGAGCTCCCAACTTTCTGCAGTGGTAAAATTGGTTAAATGAGGTGACTCCTGCCAGCACTTCCCACCAAATATTACCTTGTGGTCCATATTCTCTATTGTAAAAACATGAGGACTGGCAAGATGGCTTAATGTGTACTAACCTGCCATCAAGCCTCGAGGACCTGAGTTCAGTCTCCAGAACCCACATGGTGGACTGAGAAAACTGACTCCTGCAAGTTCTTCACTGACCACCACACATTCACAATGGCACACGTGTGCCCACACATATATACATACCTACACATACACACACAGGGTGGGGGTGGAGAATTTAAAAATGTAATTTAAAATTTTTTAAAGTCTTAAAAGAAGCTTGGTAGGTGTGTAATAAAGTTTTAGAAAGATTTTCATTGGCTGTGCTTTTAAAAAGAGAGAGATAGTCGCTTGAGGGTGACCTTCCAGAAGTGTGACATTTCACATTTCATGTCGCTACGCCTCTCCCAGCACTGGTGTCTTCGAGGCTTTTCCTCTCTTCCAAATGCCAGTTCCTGGAGCAGCCGCACCTTGGATTCAGAATACCAGCCGCCCCCACGCTATTTCCTCCTCCGGTACTCTCCCGAGAGCTCCCCACAGAATACCACTTAAGAACAATCATTTTGTCTATTCACAGATACAGAACGCCGGAAAGGCCATAATCACAGCCCAGCTCCCTCCTCCAAGTGCAGGAACACCAGCTCCCCTCACAGAACTTCACTGAGCTCCAAGAGCAGACCCTGCAGGATCCGAGAGAAGGTTAACACGTCATTCCCCTGCATCCGTCCTTCTCCTTTGCCATGTGTCAGATGTTGACTCTTTGCTGCCCCTAAGTTTAGATCAGACCTGTAAAATAACTTGGAAAAACTCATAGTTGATAAATTTATTGCCAAATGCCCTTAACTGTAGATTAATCTAACAAGACTGTGACTCACAGTGTATTGTTTTGGGGGTGACATTACCTTGTCTCCTAAACATCCTGGCTGAAGTTCATCATTCAAGTTGAACAGGAAGACACTGGATACTCAGCTTCAAGGCTGAGGAAATAAAAATCTTCTTTGTTTGGAAAAAGCTGTTTCTTTCCACTGGGGGCCAGTGGGATTTAAACACAGTTGACTTCAAAGATGGCAGCTCAGTTGACCTCAGATGGGAACAATAAATAGTCTGTCCAGCAGAGTTCAGCGAGTAGGAAGAATCAATGTGCCTGATGCCACATCCTTCCTTTATGAATTCTCTGTGTTGGGCACCCTCTTCTTGCCTTTTCAACCTTCTTTTGCTTCTGTAGCTTATTTTTTAAATTCCCCAACTACAGCCACAAAATGTTATTGAGAAAGCAATTCCCCAAACATGATCTGAGGACAACCAGCATAAACATCTATGGAGGTGGGGGTAGGAGAGCATGAGATCCATACTAAAATACTGATTCCTGGGACTATCCAACTCCAAGGCACTAAATCAGGATCTCTGGAAATGGGTGTGGTGATGTATGCATTTAGCAAACATTACTAGGCAGTTTCCCTGGCCTGAAGGTTCAGTTTCAACATCTACTAAAACCAAAAAGAGCCCCACAAAACCCTGACAACTGCTGTTTTGGTCCCATAATTGAAAATGTAACAGTTTTGAAGTGTTTTCTGAGCACAAGACCGGTCTGGGAATCTTGTGAAAATGCAGGTTGGGATTTAGTGTATCTAGAGTAGATTCTGAAATCCTGACAAGCAAGCTTCTGGGATTGCTAGTGCCAACAGACTCATGGGCCACTCTTCCTAGGCATAGATCCTTTGGACCCATTCTAGGTTCCACATTTGTCCCATAACCACTGGGTCTGGTCCCTGGCATTCTTTCCCTCAGTCACCACATCTGAAATATTTTGATAAGGGACTCAAGAACTGACCTTGCTAGTGCTAACAGTATTCTAAAACCCAGTAGTACTCTAAAAGCAGCTGAGAGAGTTTGGCTTCCTGTCTTTCCCACCTCCTCTCCCTGACCCCATTTTCTCCATGTGTAGGCAGAACATGTAATCATTTGTGTCTCATATTCTGCAGTCATAAAATAGTTACATTACTAATGACTTGTTTGTTGTTATGCCCTCTTGGCATGTTTGAAGACCTGGGAGACATAATGGAAGGTGAAAGCTTCTGAACTGCAAAACACAATTTAAAAATGGATGATCACCACAGTCTATAACTCCAGTTCCAGGAGAGCCAACACCCTTCCTGACCTCTGCAGACCATGCACACCTGCAATGTACTTATATACATGCATGCAAACATCTACACACATTTTAAAAACTGTTCAATGCATGGTCCTATTGTTTTCATAGTTTCATATGAACAACTTAATGGAATTGGGGAGGGGTGCTCCCTGTCAGCCAGCTGTATAAATTTTAATCTAGCTGGCAGATGCAGCAATATGTGAAGCTCAGAGCAGCCATCTGGTCATCATACTGCGACGTGGCAGGCCTGGAGAACCGGGAAGTTTTTGGTGTGATAGGCAGAATAATATCCCCATAGCCAACACCAAAGATATCCATGTTCTAACTCCTATGACCTGGGAATATAGCAAAAGGACAACTGTGATTCCATGAAGGCCCTTGGATGGGTAATCCAGTCTAACCCACTGCAGTCACAAAGTCCATGTTAGAGGGAGGCATGAAGGTCAGACAGAGAGGTGTACATAATAACAAAAGGAAGAGGCAGGAAGGAGGTAAAGGAAGGACCACAAGCCAACAATGTCTACTGCTTCTAGAAGCTGAGAATGGCAAGGAAACAGAGCCTCCCTGGAAGCATCCAGAAAGAATGTGGGCCAATAAACATCTGGTTTTGGGCTTCTGAACTCCAGAACAGAAGGAGGACAAGCATGTTGGTAAAAGCAGTTAAATTGGTGGCGGCTTGTTCCAGCAGCTGTAGTGAATGAACACGGCGCTGTTCCGGTATCTAGAGCAGACTGTCTTTGAGGAGACTGAAGGGGTCTCTGAGTGCAGTGCCGGTAGAGATTTTAACGGAAAGAATGTGGGTTCTGAATTAAAATGACCTCCCTTAGGATTCCAGGTAATGAAGCAGTATCACATTTATGAATGCCTAAGAGGCAGCCACGGATTCCAGGCAAATCGGTCTCAGTCTGTTTCCACATCAAGGTTGCAGCTCACTACTGATGGAGACACCTTTAACCCAAACTTAAATATGTACAAAAGCAGCCGTAAGCCAAACAATTCCATTTAGCAGGAGGGAACCCTGACAGGGAGGAACCAGAGGGCACTGGTCACTGAAAGAACCCGATTATCAGCCAACTGGCAGTAGAAATGCAAACAGATCTTGACCGGGTGTGGTCCCGCTCGGCTACACCTTGTTGCTCTTGGAAACGGCAGTGATTGCAAACCACAAACAAGACCAATGGGCCTTGAGCTGGGAGCGGGAAGAGGCCAGAATCAACCACATCTGCCCACTCAGCCTGAGCAGCCTGCAGCCGTGCTCCAGTTGGCATAGAGGTGGTCCTCCCACAGAATCCTGGAAGGAGTGCTAGATGGACTAGGGGAAAGATGGAGGGAGCGGAAACAATCTTAGCTTAGATAGCATTTAAGAACTCTGGTCTACATCAGTGTTTGTGATTTTTAAAGGAGACGGGTGGAGGCGTTGGTCTCTGAAAATAGCTCATTAGACTGAGTCATGGCGAGAACAAGAAGTAAGATGCCAGGTGCGACCAGCAGCTGGCACACTCAGTACCCTGCTTCCCATTGCCATCTTGCTCTGTTTCCCCTCACCTCACAAATATGAGGAGTTATGAAAGATTCAGAAGAATAATGTTTTTCTAATAGCAACAAATACTTAAAACATCCAGCACCCATCATTAAGTTCCCCCTCCACTCCCCCCACACACACACTGATGAGCCTGGCCTCTCTGTGACCTTTAGCAAAACACTGCCTTCTGTGACTGCAGGGTTGGAAAGGCATCTTCAGCTGACTAGTGGATCAGGAGGGCATATACTGAAGCTCTGAGCATAATTGTGGGTCGAAGAAGCAAGGAAGAAGAGCCCCAGGCAAAGAACGTGTCAAAGAACGTGGGTTGTTTAGAGATTCATTCAACAGTGACAAGGCTATTAAAAGAAAAAAATCCCCAGCACTCAGGAGGCAGAGGCAGGCGGATCTTTGTGAGTTCGAGGCCAGCCTGGTCTGCAGAGCGAGATCCAGGAAAGGCACAAAGCTACACAGAGAAACCCTGTCTCGGGGAAAAAAAAAAATCAAAGTTCTCATTAACGCAGAAGTTGGGGTGTGGACATCTCCAGATTGAATAGAATGTGAGGCCATTAGGGACCACACTGAGAACTTCTGGGCTTTGAGTAGGGATTATTTCCTGGGCAGTGATGGCAATTCCATCAATCCCAGCACCCAGGAAGCAGGGTGCACACAGGTGGATCTCTGTGAGTTCAAGGCCAACCTGATCTACAGGGCAAATTCCAGGAGGGCCAAGGCTGTTACACAAAGAAAGCCTGTCTCAAAAATAAGCAAACAACAAAGTAAATCTATTTCCTGGCCTAGGTTGTGGATAAGTATATGACATATATTATTCTTTAACATTTTATAGATATGCTTTGAGCTCTCTTGCATGCAAAGTATGTTTTACAATAACATTTTTAAAGTAGGAATCATGGAGAACTTTAAGATGAAGTCATCTGTGGATTGGGTCAAGTCTGAGATTCATGAAAGAAGTGAGAACAAACTGCACTCTTCAGACTCATGTAGATTATAATGATTGGTGGCAAAGTCTCCCCTAAACACCCTAAGTACAAAACTCTAGAGAAACTCATGGGAGACCTGAGCGCATCCCTGGGTTCGCAGGAGACCCTAACACACACGTCCTCCACCCTGAAGGTGCAGGGCTGAGAGCCGAACTCTGCAGCCACATGGACTTCACTTGTGAAAGAAGCTAAAAAGTCAGCCCTATATTTAGGGTTGATGTGTCTTCAAAATGTTTACAGGGCTGAGATGTCTCCGGGTGTAGAAGTGTTTGCCACCAAACCTGACAACCTGAGCTCCATCCTCAGGACTTCTTGGTGCGAGGAGAGGACCAAATCCAGCAAGTGTCCTCTGACCACCAAACCTTGGCACAAGAGCACACACACGAACACTAAATATCACATTAAAAGATTAATAAAATTGGTTATATGCTGTGGGATGTTCTGTATGGCAAATGTGTTGCTCTGAGTGGTCAATAAATAAAACACTGATTGGCCCGTGGCTAGGCAGGAAGTATAGGCGGGACTAACAGAGAGGAGAAAAGAAAGAACAGGAAGGCAGAAGGAGTCACTGTCAGCCGCCGCCATGACCAGCAGCATGTGAAGACGCCGGTAAGCCATGAGCCACGTGGCAAGGTATAGATTTATGGAAATGGATTAATTTAAGCTATAAAAACAGTTAGCAAGAAGCCTGCCATGGCCATACAGTTTGTAAACAATATAAGTCTCTGTGTTTACTTGGTTGGGTCTGAGCGGCTGTGGGACTGGCGGGTGACAAAGATTTGTCCTGACTGTGGACAAGGCAGGAAAACTCTAGCTACAGTTATATAATATTCTATTTATATATGGTTGGTTATATGGATATCATATATATATATATGCTCAATAACTAGTAATACTTACTATTGGCTGAGAGGTGAAAGATCTATTCAGAAATTCTAACTTTCAATGTATGTGATGGTTTGAACGATGAATGTCCCCCATCAGCTCAGGTATTTAAAGACCTGATCCCCGGATGATGGTGCTGTTTGGAGAGGTGATGCATCCTTGCTGGAGGAGGAAGTACGTCACTGGGGTGACCTTTGAGAGTCTGTAGCCTTGCTCTCCTTCCAGTGCACTCTCCCTGCTTCGCATTCAGGGTTGAAGATGTGATCACTCAGCTTCCTGGCCCAGGCTCCTGCTGCTAGGCCTCCCTAGGTATTAGGACTCTCCCTCTGGAACTGAAAGTGAAAACAAGTCTTCCTTCTGTAAATCTCTTTGGTTGTGGTGTATTATCACAGCCACAGAAAACCAACCACGACAAGGTGTTTAGCAGAGCAACTGCTATGCACACGTTCTACCATTTTGATGTTGAGAGTAGGGTGTGGGATGTGATTTTGGGAATTAGGAGACTAATAAAAAAAAAGCTCTAAGTTTAAAGACATTTGGTAAACTCAGCTATGATATATCCCAATACTAGAATCTGGAAATCATTGTGTCTCAAAGTTTTCAGTGGTCAAAGGCTTGGGTGCATTGGACCTCCCACGGGCCTGCTCTCTCTTTTGTACTGAACTATTCTGGAATTCAGCTTTCTTCAAGTTTCTCCCCAAACTGCAGCTTTTCGTGGAGTCTTTTCATGTTGGGGGTCCTTATGTTTCCACCCCTTTAGCCAGGTCCTGCATTGGGGTTGCCTTAGACACAGAGCAGTTCCCTCACCATTGATATCACCCTACGTTCCCTTACTCCTTAAACTCCATCCTCAATTTGGTTTCCAAGATGCCAGGAGAGTAAGTCAGTGTCAGGTAAGAACAAAGGCCCATTAGACAGGCAAGCTAACAGAGTGACTATTGGTAAATCACTACACACACACACACACACACACATACACACACACACACACACACACACAAACATTCTGGGGCTTGAGAGATGGCTTAGCAGTTAAGAGCACTGGTTGCTCTTCCAGAGGACACAGGTTTGATTCCTAGCACCCACATGGCAGCTTACAACCATCTGTAACTCCAGTCCCAGAAGATAGGACACCTTCTTCTGACTTCTGCAGGTACAACACCCATACACATAAAATAAATTAGAAAAAATGAGATGTTTTATTTATGACAGCTCCATGAGTATATATGATAAATTTTAGTCATTTTCGTTCCCATTACTTCCTCTCATCTCCTTCCTCTCCTGCTAACACCCTTTTTCTACCCAACAAGTGTGACCCACTGGATTTAATTACAATTGCTTGCATGAGCGAAGGCGGGTGGTTATTCAATGGAACATAGACATGTCAGTGGCGAGCCCGCTGAAGAGAATGACACCCCTTCTCCATCAAGGTAAGGTGTTCTTCCTAAGCCTGTTTCCCTCATCTGTAAAATGAGCATCACAGCAGCTTCGTAACAATATTACTGTTTTGAAATCAAATCCTATAGCGCAGGAAAGTCAAGAGCATTCATTCAGTGGCATGCTAATTGTTCTTACACTCTTCTGCTGTTTATCCATGCTCTGCAACCATCTGTTAGCATCCTTGTCTGGCTTTCTCCTCTGTACCTGCACCCTTAATGCTTGTATTCCTTTGTCCCACTCCCCTGCCTCATCCACCCACCCAGGGTGATCTCCATACCCAGCCCAGTGAGTGACCTACTCTGGCACCTACCATGCACAGCACACACCAATAGCACCCAAAGCCTTCTCGCCAACTCTAGGCTCTAAATCCAACTTATACATGTGTTTCTAACTATTCTTCTTGTCACCTTTGGTGGTTACACTCTCCCAGCAGAACTCTCTACTGTCCTTTTTAGCCCATTTTGCCCAAGATCATCTGCAGAACAGTTAACTGGCTCAGTCTCGTGAAGACCATCCCTCCTTCACCAAGCCTAGCTCCAGCCCTGGCTCAGGTTCCCCACTGCCTTGGTTCTCATCTTCTGCACAGCTCACTGTGTAAAGGAATCAGCCTCCTGTTTGCTGCCTCTCCCCCACACCCTGACTCCCTCTCATAACCACTCACCCTCTAGTGCTCCACTTAATTCAACTTCTTCAAAAAATGAGCCAAAGGAGGCTGGAGATGTAGCTTCATACAGAGTGATTACAGCTTGTATGAGGCCCCAGGTTCAATCTCCAGCATCAAAACAGAAAATAAAATGAACCAAGGACTACAAAGGTATTATCTGAATGCATGATATAGGGAATATCAGAATAAATATTTAATATGAAATATTGAGAGTATAAACAATAATGTCAAGAAACAAACCAAGGGTGCCTAATGATAGTATTTAATATTATCTGGCTTTTATACCTCAGCATAGTTAAACCCCAATCCCAGCTAGAATGATTGCTTGCCCCCTGGGCATCTACCTCATTTCATTCACACTTTTTTTATTCATACATTCATTTAGTATGTATGAAAATTCTGCTCCCTCTCTCTGTTTAGCAGACATCATCTGCATCTTTATATTCCAAGATTTTTATGCCGCTTCTAACAGTCACAGCTTGCTGGCAAACAGAGAAGAATCTTGCTGTTGGCTTTCTGTATTTCCCTCTAGAAATAAAGACAATTGAGATTTTGTTTGAAGTCACAGAACAATGGTTTGTTTGTTTGTTTGTTTGTTTGTTGAAACAGCAAAGTCATCTTCCTCTTCATGATTCAGAGCTGATATTTCAAACTCCCTTTGTTTCCTTCTACCTTAAAGCTTAGAGACTCGAGGCGTGAACTTGATTCCACCTACTAAAAAGTAGGCACTGTGTAGCTTCGTGTTCCAGAGCTGCCTTTTTATTTAAGTAAGTGGAAAGTCTTTTTTTTTTACATGTGTGTATGTTCATGTATGTGTCTATGTATCTGTTCATGTGCATGCCTGTGTATGTTCCTAAGTATGTATGTTCATGTGTGTGTTCATATATGTGCCTATGTCTCTCTCTCTCTCTCTCTCTCTCTCTCTCTCTCTCTCTCTCTCTCTCTCTGTGTGTGTGTGTGTGTGTGTGTGTGTGTGTGTGTGTGTGTTCATATGAGTGTGCACATGTGGAGGCCAGATATCATGGAGCATCTTCTCCTACCACTCTGTTTTAATTTTAATTAACATTTCAATCTTTGAGACAGGGATTCTCACTCAACCTGGAGCTCACTGATGAAGACTAGCTAGCCAGCCAAGGATTCTCCTATCTCTACCTTTCCGTTGCTAGATTTACAGGTGTGTACAATCACATGTGGCTTTTTTTAAGTGGATGCTGGACAGCCAAGCTCAGATCTTCATGCTTGGGCAGCAGGCTCTTTGCCATGACCCATCTGCCCTGCCCCCGAAAGAAAGTCTTGAAAGAACCAACAGTTGGATCAGATCATGCAGCAGACCATTTGGTGGATGTCTGAGGGAAGCCTTGCCACTCTAGCACTCTAGCACTCCTGATACTGAGACAGAATCAGATTCTCTACTTTACGCATCCCCAAATGCGGGGTTGCTATTTCATAAAGAGCCATGGAGTCTGGGAACCAGCTGCAGCCTGACTCGATTCACAAAGTCTGGTGCAGGAAGCACAGCATGATGGAGCAGGAGATTGAAACTGCAGCTCCCCAGCCAAACCTCCTGAAAGGGACCATCGCTGACTGACATCACTGGGGGCCAGGAAACTCGGACTTGTTATTTAGTCCATTAGCACAAGCCTGCAATTTTCTGTCACGGGTAGAGCTTCCATCTTAAATCCTCTTTAAATGTGTCATATCTTTAGGTTAGCACCAGGCTAGCAGTATGAGCTACAGTTATCATCAGGCCCAGATGATTAACTAAAGTTGGGGATATCAGGCACCTGCCCTGATGTGCTTCCAAATCCTGAACTGGAGTTCTAGCGGTCTAAGTCAGAGTGCTATTTCTCTAAAAGCAATCTATGGCAGCCAAGTGACCCACTCACTTGCTCGGTAAACAGCGTCGTGAGCAGAATTCAAAGCCAGGGAAGACGGCTGATGCGATGGATGGTTGTGTGAACTTGGCACAACCTAGGCTCATCCGGGAAGAGTCTCAATGAGGGACGTCTATATCAGGTGAGTATGTCGGGGCAAGGTTGTCTCAATTATGTTCATTGATGTGGGAAGACCCAGCCTAAAAGTTCCTGATGTGATTCCCTGGGTTTGGGTCCCGAGTTGTATGAAAGTCTACTATTGAAAGCAAGCTGAGCAATAGGTGTGGTGCACTCTCTCTCTCTTTGCTCTTGACTGTGGATGTGACCAGCTGCTTCTGGTTCCTGCATTGACTTCCCTGCAATGACCAGCTATAATCTGGAATTCTGAGCCAAATAGATGCTTTCTCCCCAAGTTTCTTTTTGTCAGAAAATTTTATCACAGAAACAGAATAGAAACCAGAACAATGAGTTCTCTGGTTGCTCTTGCCCAGCCAGTCCCCAGCCTATCAAAGTGGGGAAAATCTTGCACTCTTTGAAATCATAGTTGGATGCTTTCTTGGGGTTTCTAATTGCTGTGAAGAGACACTACAACCATGGTAACTCTTATAAAGGAAAACATTTAATTGGTGCTGGCTTACAGTTCAGACATTTAGTCCATTATCATCATGGCAGGAAGCATGGAGGCATGCAGGCAGATGTGGTTCTGGAGAAGGAGCTAAGAGTTCCACATCAGGATCTGCAGGCAGCAGGAAGAGAATGCCACACTGGGCATGACTTGAGCATATGAGCCCTGAAAGCCAACCCCCAGTGACACACCTACTCCAACAAGGCCACACCTCCTAATAGTGTCACTCTCTATGGGCCTATGGGGGTCATTTTCAATCAAGACAGTAATAAGCACTCTTCCATGGCCTTTGGACCAACTCCTGCCTCCAGGTTCCTGCCCATCTTGAGTTTCCTGTCCTGACTTCCTTGGGTAATGAATAGCAATGTGGAAGTGTAAACTGAATAAACCCTTTCCTCCAAACTTGATGTTTTGTCACAGCAATAGAAACCCTAACTAAGTCAGTCCCTAAATACTGGTACTACTTTGGGAGATTCTAGAAACTTTAGGAGGTTGGCCCTAGCTGAAGGACATGAGTCTCCAAAGGCATATTCTTAGAGTCTCTATCTTGACATGGTCCCCTCTCTCTTCCTGGCCACCATAATATGAGCTTCTTGCCTTCCTTACTATGTATGATGGGCTGAAACCTCCACATT
This sequence comes from Peromyscus maniculatus bairdii, assembly GCF_049852395.1. NCBI lineage: Eukaryota > Metazoa > Chordata > Mammalia > Rodentia > Cricetidae > Peromyscus > Peromyscus maniculatus. Next base: position 69,219,857 of record NC_134861.1, read on the forward strand.
CATGAGCAATAATATCTTGCCTCCCTTAAGTGGTCACCATGATGAAAAGCTGATGAACATGGGTTCCTACTCTGCAGACTTTGTACAAGGGAAAACTAAACTTATGGGGTTTTTTTTTGATCCCTTATGCATCCATGAATTCCTTATAACTTATTGAATCACCATAAAAACCCCATCTGTCCCCATCATCACAAACCTGTCCTTCCTAGAACAGTGTTCTTAGTATAGAAGGACTTAGCGGAAACCCGGGATTTTTCAAGGAAACAAAACCAGGGGTTGAAATACAGTAAAGGTTGCCATCTCCACACAGGAGACAGACACGGAACTTTGAGGAAGAGTTTAGCTGTCTACATTCCTGAAACAAGAGCATGTGGTGAGGAAGAAATAGAAGCCATGTTCTTTCAAGGTCATTGCTCTCAGATTTCATCAATCAGACCAAACAGATCCAGAATTACCTGATGCTAGTTTGTGCAAAGACCATGGGAAACAGAGTGTTAGAGTATGTAGGAAGTAATTACACTGTGAGAAGATTCTGAATAGCACAAGTCACAAACAGCTATTTGAAGAGGATGGACCATTGAAGTTGCAGAGGATATTAGATATGCACAAATGGACCAAATTAAAAACTGGAGGAGTGGAGTGGCCCCTGAGATGGTCTTGTCCTGGGACAGTAAGAGAACCAAAATTAGTAACTAGAAAATGACAGGTGACAGATGCCTAATGTTATTTTCAATTATGTATATGTGTTGTATACATGTTTGTCTGTGTGCATGTTGGGGCCAGAGACTGACACATGTCTTCCTCTTTCACTCTCCATCTTATTTTCTAAAACAATGTCTCTCAATGAACCTGGAGCTCAATGATTTAATTACACCTGCTGGCCAGGAAACCCCAGGATAACCGTCTCCCTCCGCCCCTAGCAATTGGGTTATAGTTGCGTATCAGTGTCCAGCTTTTTACATGGATGTGGTTTGTAGCTAGAGTTTTCCTGCCTTGCCCACAGTCAGGACAAATCTTTGTCACCGGCCAGTCCCACAGCTGCTCAGACCCAACCAAGTAAACACAGAGTCTTATATTGCTTACAAACTGTATGGCCGTGGTAGGCTTCTTGCTAACTGTTCTTATAGCTTAAATTAATCCATTTCTATAAATCTATACTTTGCCACGTGGCTGGTGGCTTACCAGCGTCTTCACATGCTGCTGGTCATGGCGGCGGCTGGCAGTGTCTCTCCGCCTCAGCCTTCCACTTCCCAGAATTCTCCTCTCTCCTTGTCCCACCTACTTCCTGCCTGGCCACTAGCCAACCAGTGTTTTATTTATTGACCAATCAGAGCAATTTGACATACAGACCATCCCACAGCAGTGGGGGGCCGGGGGGGGGGGGGGGGGGGAGGGTGTTCTGGACTCCGATCCTGGTGCTTTAATGGGAAGCACTTTATTGACTGTGCTGGCTGGTTTTACGTCCACTTGACACAAGCCAGAGTCATTAGAGAGGAAAGAACCTCAATCGAGGACACTGCCCCACTACATTGGCATGTGGGAAAGCCTGCGATACATTTTCTTAACTGATGATAGATGTGAGAGGACCCAGCTCATCTTGGCCTGGTGGTCCTGAGTTCTATAAGAAGTCAGGATGAGCAAGCCGCAAGGAGCATGCCAATAAGCAGCACTCTTCCATGGTCCCTGCATCAATTCCTGCCTCCAGGTTTCTGCTATGACTACCCTGGGTGATGGACTACACGATGTAAAGTGGAACAAACCTTTTCCTCCTAAAGTTACTTTTGCCCACGGTGTTTTATCACAGTAATAGAAACCCCAACTGAGACACTGAGTGAACCGCCTCTCCAGCCCGTCCAAACGCCTTTGCTTCCCTGCAAAGTTCTTCTGCAGGGTGAGTCACGGCAAGTTGCATTTGCCACCGAGGGCACGTGAAGTCGTACATCTCTATAAACATCTAACTTATTTCTAATCAAAGAAGCAAAATACCAGCTTTCTCCCCACCTCTTTTTTATTCCCCATTAAAGAGAAAAGCAGTCTAGTAAGGCGGGTGGCAACCTATAAAATGTGGTCTTGGGCCAAGAAGGCCATCAACAAGAGAATGGCACTGGAGGTGGGGACTGGGGCAGCATGAAGATGTGTGTGGGACAGGAAGTGGTTTAGAATCTCGCACAGCCATCGGCCCCACATAGAGGGTTGTACTCAGAGTGTTTCTCTCCGCTTCTGCCCCATGACCTCACATGCTGTGTCTTGTGATCCTATGCACATGCTGGCGCTTGGACAGACTCCTTCAACTTAGAAATAGTATCAGGTGTCTGGGTGAGAAGTCTGCCCTGTGGTAGTGGTGGGGGTTAAGTCCCCAGAATCTACTCCTCGGGAAGTGAAGGCGACAGTCTCAAGAATGAGAAGTACAGGGGTAAGGAAAGATTCTGTGCCTGGCAGCAATCGAAAAGGGTCACAGAGAAAATGCAGGCCGTCAGAGAGAGGATACATGGTCGAGGAAAGCTGAAACCATGGAACTAGAGTCAGCGGGAGGCGTGAGAGGACAGATGTCAAAATACATAAAAACATGCTGGGAACGGCAGGCTTAGAGCAGGTTTGAGGTAAGGAGAGATGCAGTCCATAACAGTTGATCATGAGATGAAGTTTCTGCAACGAAGACCAGAAGAGGCCCAGGGAGCAAAATGACTGTGGTCCATGCCAGTGAGGTTACTCAGTGGCTGTCCAGGTCCCAGCATTCATTCTGGACTCTGATATCCCCTGCGTTGAGGGGACCTTCCTCTTCTGTGGACGTCTGGTGGCTTCCTTCCCACTCCTGAAAGCTCAGAGAGCAGGTCTGAGAGCCTGTTTTCATCATTTCCAAATATATCTGTATTCCAAGTATAGTCCTTCTTTACTTGAAGTAACACAAGTGAGTCCCTTGCTTACAACAAACGGTGTGGGTGGATGTGTATGTGTGTTATGTGTGTGCATGTGTACATTTTTATGATGTAGATTATGTGTGTGTTACAGAAGACGGGGGAAAAAATTGAGTGGTGCGTCTGGGAGGATGGGTAGGCACCGGAGTGTGTGAGTCTGGGCGTGGTTATACAGACTCATCAGGGTGTCTTAGTGTTTGTCTAGAGTACCATTTCTGTGACTTCCCTCAGATTATCTCTCTCATAAATACACTGCATAGCATATGGGCAGGACAAGTCTCATGCCCCTTCTGTTTCTACTGTGGATCATTTGGGTTTTACTCAGAAAGTTGGCTCATCTTCTGTAATGAATGCTTTGTAATAGGCTGGAGAGATGAATCAGTGCTTAAGAACTCCAGCTGCTCGTACCGAGGACTCACATGGCCTCCCCAGCCTAGTCCACCAACATCCTTGGAGCGGCTGCTTTCCAGGATGGTGAGGATAACTCCCATTTGAATCAAGAGTTAGACCCTTAGCCAGGGCTATGGAGGGAAACCTCTCAAGTAACTGTTGTGGTCCTCACATAACCACACTTTGTAACTGCTGTCCAAACTGCTATTATCCTAACTAGCTCTGGTCAGAACAAGAGGACCATGCGGGCCACCTCCTCCATACACTGCTGCTCCCCATTTGGCCAGTGGGAGGCAGCACAGAGCCGCCTTGCCTGCCCAATGTCTGATGTCTGGACTCCAGGCTTCTAGATCAACAGGAACAGGATTGGTTAAAAAGATTCTATCACTTTTCATCTGCCAAAAATCTCCCAGATTGATCTAGCTTTTTCTACTCTTTCTAGGCCTCAAATTAAGAAAAAAAAAAAAAAACATTCTAAAAACCTAAAGCCAGAAGGACCTTCTGTACACATATCATAGCCAGCCCTGGTTTAAACAGGAACAGGCTCACAGGGGCAGAGTCTCAATTACACAAGTTTAATATTGGTAGAAAAGTGTAAAGTTTTCAAGCACTAAAAGCAACTGAGGAGAGATATCTGAATATGAGCTATTGGTTGTCATTTTGGAAGGCAGAATTAAACTTTTAGTTGGAAAACAATACATTTTCAAAGGGCAGGGTGCATATTTTAATTCCAGCATTCAAGAGACAGAGGCAGGCAGATAGTGAGTTCGAGGCCAGCCTGTTCTACATGTCAAATTATGGACTACACAGTGAGAACCTATCTCAATCAATCAATTGATGAAATATACATCACAAGCCTTGTTGCTGGAACTACGAGAGATTCTGCTGGCTACTCCTGGATGAAGTCATCGGCGGGGGCAAAAGAAAAAAGGCTAACTCACAGCACGTCTGCATGTTGGATGGCACAAAAACTCCTCTGAGAAAGCTGTGCCCATCCAAGAAGTGTTCCTTCTGCCATCGTTACAAGGAAGTCGGGGGGACCTGGGGGTATTCCTGTTCACCACCTTTGTGATGCAAGCTGAGTACACCCCAAAACCTTCCTGCCATTTTAACCTTTAAACATGCATTCAGAACCCCAAGCTAAGCATTCCTAAATCATGTCATCCATCTCTTTTTCCTGAAGTATGACCTTACACTGACCATGCTCAGGAACTTACCTCTTAACTAAGCATGTTCAGAAACATACATTCCCCTAAAGTGCTTTCCTACGTGATCTTTGTAAATTTCCCTAACAAAACCCTCCCGGGTCCTTTGTTCAAAGGGTGGGAGTGCGTTGCGTTTAAGTATTTCCTGTGCCCTCCTTACCTGCTGCACGTAATAAATCTTTCTCCACGATTAGAAAAGAAACAAGAACCAACTACCTTCTAAGGAGACACATTTGTAAAACTGAAGTGGACCGACACTGCACAGTAGAAACACAGCAGGAGCCCGGACTGCGAGTCAGAGGTGGAATTTTACAGTGGCTAACTAGGAAAATGTTTTATGTCCAAAGAGACAGGACAAGTGGGGCCGTCAAAGGCAAAGGTGCGTACCACTGAGACTGAGTTCAGTCTCTGCATCCCACGTGGCGGGAGGAGAGAACTGAGGCCTGGAAGCTGTTCTCTGACCTCCACAAGCATACCATGGTGGTCCATGAGTATCCCCCGACACATACAGCAAATAAAATTTGAAGAAAGAAGAAGAGAAAAGAAATAGAAGGAAGGGAAGAACAGATGAAATGATACTTTCCTATTTAACACATATACCAAATATATACTATTATTTCACCAAGCCACAATGTTTTTCCATCGTAGGTGTTGGGCATTTGCTCTTTGCATTTGCTACACATTGGAGCTCGCACTGGCCACATTTCGTGTGCTCCGTGGCTACAAGCAACTGGGCCGCCAAAATAAGACTGTGCAGAGTCAAACAATGGGTCAGCACAGAACCTTGCAGAATCTTCAGAACACACTGCAACAGACATCTCTACTCCAGAGACGTTTCACACAATTAGAACACAATGAGCTGGTGTGCTTTTGTTTGAAGGTTGCTATTTCAAAATCATGACCTCTCAACTCCATATCCCCTTCTCAGATCCACTCCCAGTAATGCTGATGGCATCATCCAAGTTCTTAAACAATGACCTACAGGGACACTGGCAAAAGCCGTGTCTGTGGAGTGTGGTGGAAGAGGCTACCCTGTGCCATCTCAGGGAACCCTGAAGCTTGATGAGCCAGGAGTGCTATGCACAGTATCAGCAGGCTTCCTGAGACCAGTGAGTGCTTTTGCCCCAGTACTAAAAAAAACACAGGGTTTGATGGGAGAAGCAGGCTGTAATCACAGTGTGTTAGCTAAGGACAAAGTAGAGTACATCAGGCAAGCTGCTCTTTCTTGACAACAACTGGCCAAAACAAACACAGCTTTGAGATTCCAAGTGGCTGTTAGACGTTCCAGAAAAAAACAAACAAACAAAAACCCACAGCAGTTTCCTTCACCAAGCTAAGGTCAAGCAGGGTGCCCTGGAGAAGCAGATTAACAGGGACACCCATTTGTGTCCCCAAGCCTGTCCCCTGCCACTCACATCAGTGTTCCTCTTGGGTGGTGTGTCACACCGTTCTGGGCAGCCTTTGGGATCTGTTATGGGCACAGTTGCCCAGTGAGGATCTGTTGATGCCCCTAACATACCCCAAGGGCTGTTTCTGTCTTGGTGGCGACCCCTGAGAGTGAGGGTTTCTCACAAACAACTCCACAGACACATCTTAGGTTGCCCTTACACATTTTAACAGCCAAGACTCCCTCTGGTTGTGGGTTCCCTTTCTGTAAAGGAATCTATGGTAATCGTGTTTGCTGTTCTGAACTTTTGCTCTAAAAATAAGGGCTGGCATTCACTGACAACTTAGGACAGGCCCCGCCTATCCTGTATATAATTCATTTAGCGCTCTGCAGGGAACAGTGATTCCAAGCTCCATCTGAAGAGCTTCACATATAGTATGAGTTAGCTAGGGCCGCCATAATGGAGCAGCACCAACTGACTGATGTCACCATGGCCTCTCAAACTTTTCTCACTTACGACCTCTTTAGGACTCCAGGTGTATGGTGTCAGGTCCAGAGGAAACCCCGATTCCCCCAACTCCAAAAGACAGTGCCCATGCGGAGGTCCAGAATCGACTATCTTGGCTCAGCTCAAGCTGAACTATAGACCTACAGCTAAAGCCTACAGCCAGAATTTCTCAGGGTTTCTGCCTGCCAGAAAGGGTCCCTCCCCTTGGTATATACCTGCTGGTTGCACATCAAAGCTCATGCTGGCCTCCAGGCTCCTTCAGTCCCCGTTCACACGTATTTGTTAGGAGTTTCAGAGTCCACCCTAGCCTCCTGGCCCTTCTCACCTTCCCCACTCCTCCTCTGTACCAGCTCCCAAGCTGTTCCAGATTACAGCTCTCTTCTTCCTCTCTTTACGATGGCAAGGTTCCCCCCAAAGGCCTCCCCCCCTGCCCCCCACTATTCTTGCTAGTCTCACTGTTCTCTCTCTTGCTGTTGTTTGTTTTTGCTCTTTTGGGGGACCCACCACTCAGCTCCCAAATAAATCACACATGAAGGCTTATTCTTAGTTATGAATGCCCGGCCTTAGTTTGGCTTGTTTCTTGCCAGCTTTCCTTAACTTAAATTATCCCATCTACCTTTTGCCCCCAGGCTTTTCCTGATCTATTACTTCTGCAAATCTTACTCTTACTCTGTGGGTTGCTGTGTAGCTGAGCGGCTGGCCCCTGGAATCCTCCTCCTTCTCTGGTTACTTCTCCTTTCTCTTCACAGATTTCTCCTTCTCTATAGTCTCTCTGCCTGCCAGCCCCGCCTATCTTTTCTTCTGCCTTTCTATTGGCCGTTCAGTTCTTTATTAGACCATCAGGTGTTTTAGACAGGCACAGTAACACAGCTTTACAGAGTTAAACAAACGCAACATAAACAAAAGTAACACACCTTGAAATAATATTCTACAACTCTCTCTTGCTATTCTTATTTCTCTCACAGAGAGCCCTGGCCACATCCAGTCTTCTTTTTCTCTCCGCTTTGGACTCTTTCAGATGCCTCCGGAAGTTCTCTCTCTCTCTCTCTCTCTCTCTCTCTCTCTCTCTCTCTCTCTCTCTCTCTCTCTCTCTGTCTCTCTCTCAGCTACAGTAAAAGCCTTCTCCCCATTCATGGAATGGCCATTTTGGGGTGTGTGTGTGTGTGTGTGTTTTACTGTGCCTTCAATTACACATAGCTGTATAAAAATAGGCATATAGATAACCATTTATTGATAACAAATTATCTTAGTTGGGGTTTCTATTGCTGTGAAGAGACACCATGACCATAGCAACTCTTATAAAAGAAAACATTTAATTGGGGCTGGCTTACAGTTCAGAGGTTTAGTCCATTGTCATCATGATGGGAAGCATGGTGGCATGAAGGCCAACATGGTACTCAAGAAGTATCTGAGAGTTCTACATCCAGATCCTCGGGCAGCAGGAAGAGAGAGAGACACATTTCCTCCAAGTGGGCCTGGCTTGTGCTTCTGAAACCTGTGACACACTTCCTCCAACAAGGCCATATCTCTAATAGTGCCACTTCCTATGAGCCTATCCAGGCCATTTCCATTCAAACTGCCACACAAATCATAAACAAATACATTTAAAAATGCTTCTTTGGGCCGGGCGGTGGTGGCGCACGCCTTTAATCCCAGCACTCGGGAGGCAGAGCCAGGCGGATCTCTGTGAGTTCGAGGCCAGCCTGGGCTACCAAGTGAGCTCCAGGAAAGGCGCAAAGCTACACAGAGAAACCCTGTCTTGAAAAACCAAAAAAAAAAAAAAAAAAAATGCTTCTTTGGGGGCGGCAAGTATTTGAGTACCACCCTGAGCATGCACTTGGCCACCATGCTCTGAAATGGAACCAGGAGCGAGGGAGGGGGAACAATGTGGGAGAGGACTGACAAAAGGGAGGGCCACTGGAGGCTGCTGGAGTTAAATGAGAAGTCTGAGAGTGGACGGGAGGCTGCTGGAGTTAAATGAGAAGTCCGAGAGTGGACGCATTGCCAAGAAGCCCAGCATGGACGCAGCCTTCTCCCCTCTCTCCATCTTTCCTTGAATTCTAGGGAAAAGCCACCAAGTGAGTCCTGAACCTCCAGCTCCCCAACCCTGCCAGTGCCGTGGCTGGTTGTTGTTTGAAAGAACTTGAGCCGCTCTCCACGCATTTGCCTGCTCTTGTCTTGTGTGCTCATAAATATATAATGTCACACCACCTTTTTACCTGAATGATTCTAAAGGATACCGTCTGCTGTTTGTCCAACACTGCAGCACATAGCTCTTTTCTAAAATAATTTTATTCACAATCATCATGTAAAAACTCACCAGAAGTGGTGATTTCATCTTGTTCGTGTCTGTATCCTGAGTCCCCAGACACATTGATCATATTGTGTAATGGTTTCCCATCTTAACTTGCTAGGCAAATGTTCTCATCCCTCTAGCATGAACCCTGTCAGCGCTTAGTGAATCCTGAGGCAGGAGACAGACATTGGCATAGGGATTCCAAGCAGAATAAAAGCAGGTCTCTGTCCCCGTGTGTATGGACTATTACCAAGAAGCATCCATTACCCAGCATGAATTAAATCTGCCTGCTGTGCAGGGCATGCCTGGCCTCCAATACAGCCTTCACCGCTCTCTCTCTTTTTAATCTATGACTCACAGCGTGGCCACTGTTTCTTGGGATACAGCACTCGCCACCCAGTTAATCTTTAAACACCTGTTTTGCTCCATAGATTCTAAACATGGTGTTTTACACATGGTGGGCATTCTATGTGGGAAGGATGTGTGGATAAAAGTTATAGCGGTGCCCTCAAACAGTCAGATAAGAGAAATAAGCTAGGGGCTGGAGAGATGGCTCAGCAGTTGAGAGCACTTGCTGCAGAGGAACCAGGTTCAATTCCCAGCTCCCACACAGCAGCTAACAACCAACTATAACTCCAGTTCCAGGAGATGTGATGCCCTCTCTTCTGACTTCTTCAGGCACCAGGCATGCTTGTAGTGTATGTATATGCATACTGGCAAAACATCCATGCCCATTAAAAATAAGACATTCTGTAAAGAGAAAGAAGGAATCTCTAGTATTCTGCATCATACTAGGATGTTTGTGGTAGTTCACGGCTATTTAATACTTTATAATATTTTGTGGCTATCAGGGATAGGGAAGTTTGAAGGTCCCCAACACAAAGAACTAACAGATGCTTAAGAATATGTGAAAGTTAATTACTCTACTCTGTTCATTACACATTGTATAAGTGGAATCAACTTATCGCTGTGCCGCACACATATGGACATTTATTATATGTTATCAAAAGATGCCAAAAGATACACTATTTTTCTAATTAAGGTATAAAAAGGGGGAAATAATAAATTTTCATTTCTGTGCTGGCTAGTTTTATATCAGCTTGACACAAGTTAGAGTGATCTAAGAGGAGAGAGCCCTAACTGAGAAAATGCTCTGGAGTACTCTCTCTCTCTCTCTCTCTCTCTCTCTCTCTCTCTCTCTCAAGCTGACTCATACAACTGGGCAGGTAGGCAGGCAAGCCTGCAGGGAATTTTTTTTAACTAGGAATTGATGGGAGAGGGACCAGCTACTGTGGATAGGGACATCTTTGATATGGTAGTTCTGAGTTCCATAAGAAAGCAGGCTGAGCAAGCCCTGAGGAGCAAGTCAGTAAGCAGCACCCTTCCTTCTCTGCATCAGCTCCTGTCTTCAGGTTCCTGCCTTGTTTGAGTTCCTGTCCTGACTTCCCCAAATAGACTGTGACTTGGGACATATAAACCAAATAAACCCTTTGCTGTGGGATGTTCTGTATGGCAAATGTGTTGCTTTGATTGGTCAATAAATAAAACACTGATTGGCCCGTGGCTAGGCAGAAAGTACAGGCGGGACTAACAGAGAGGAGAAAAAAGAACAGGAAGGCAGAGAGAGTCACTGCCAGCCGCCACCATGACAAACAGCATGTGAAGATGCCGGTAAGCCACGAGCCACGTGGCAAGGTATAGATTTATGGAAATGGATTAATTTAAGATATAAGAACAGTTAGCAAGAAGCCTGCCACGGCCATACAGTTTGTAAGCAATATAAGTCTCTGTGTTTACTTGGTTGGGTCTGAGCAGCTGTGGGACTGGCGGGTGAGAGAGATTTGTCCTGACTGTGGGCCAGGCAGGAAAACTCTAGCTACAACCCTTTCCTCCCTAAGTTGCTTTTGGCCACGGTGTTTTGTCATATCAGTAGAAACTTGAACTAAAACAATTTCTTTAAACATGGCAGCCTTTGCGATAACCATGGGGATCAACATAATAGGCTATTTGTAAGAGCGTTTCAGCAACACGGCCTGGCGCCTGACCTGGGTCCACTTCCTTACTTGGGAACAACATTGTCTATTGAATTTGCGTGTGCGCCACCTCTAAAGCAACGGACCACTCATTCAAGACTTTGGTGGCAAATTTGAAGTATTGAAGTTCTCATTTGTGGTGTGTTGGCATAAACATTGTGGCATAAAAAGAGGGCTGTATTCCGGGCGTTGGTGGCACACGCCTTTAATCCCAGCACTCGGGAGGCAGAGCCAGGCGGATCTCTGTGAGTTCAAGGCCAGCCTGGGCTACCAAGTGAGCTCCAGGAAAGGCGCAAAGCTACACAGAGAAACCCTGTCTCGAAAAACCAAAAAAAAAAAAAAAAAAAAAGAAAAGAAAAAAGAGGGCTATAGGCCACAGTCTAGGTGATTAGAAATTGTAATGTTATAAGATGAATAAGGCATCAGGGAACAAGGGGGATTTGAAATGGAATTGACTTCTAGTTCAGTCACCTCAGAGTGTTTGGTCTCCCCACTCCCCAAGTGATCTTGTCCATTTGTCTTCCGTCTCCTCCCACAGAAAAGCACACTCTGTGAGAACTGGGTCTTTGTGTTGCTCACTACTTGCATGTGGCATACCTTTAATATGTATGCATATGTACAAATTAATATGCATAAATTAGTAAAAAGAGCAAAAGAAAAAAATTGAGGCAACCCCTGCTTTTGCACTATTTCCAGCTTTAAGAATGCTTCTTGGAGGGCCAGATAACACCTCAGTAGTAAAGAGCACCGGCTGCTCTTCCAGAAGACTTTGGTTTAATTCCCAGCACCCACATGTTGGCTCACAACTATGTCTAACTCCAGTTCCAGGGGATCCACAGGCATCAGGCACACATATGGTTTATTTGCAAAATATATGTTAGCACAAACACCTGTACACACACACACGAAAAGGATGCTTTTGGTTCTCTGTGCCCTTGTTACTAATTTATTTGAATCTAGTGAGACAGAACACCACAGAAGCTACAGGAGATACCACAGGATAGAAGGAACCTCAGATCCCTTACAAGTGTGTCCCCAAAGCCCAGGAAATGTTGGGGTGCATAGTCTTTTTTTTACAGATTTATTTATTTTTTATGTATACAGTATTCTGCCTGCATGTGTCCCTGCAGGCCAAAGGAGGGCACCAGATCTCATTACAAGTGGTTGTGAGCCACCATGTGGTTGCTGGGAATTGAACTCAGGACCTCTGGAAGAGCAGTCGGTGTTCTTAATCACTGAGCCATCTCTCCAGCCCCGAGGGTGCATAGTCTTAATTAAACGTCCTGCTACAAAGCAGCCCACCGTGGACCTTGTATCCTGGGCAGTGTGAAATGTTAGGCCCGTGCCTTGAAGGACATCTTGTTTCTGGGGTGAATGGAACATAGCCAGACTCTTTGGGACAGCACCCTGCCGCCACCACCACACTCTCAAGGACTCACATCATTCTCGGTGTTTTCTATAGGTAGGTTTGAGAACTACAAGCAAATCAGTGGGGAGCACTCAGTCTTTCTAAGGCCACTTGAACAGCTGTCCTAAAAGTTGTTGACAAAGGGACACTAGAGAGACCCAGTGGAAAGTCTCTGTTTAAAGTCACTGGCACTTGTTGGAGATTCTTTGACTTTCTCTTCTCTCCAGCATCCAAGTGATTCCACCCATGACCCCATTCCAAAACGACATTTTCAGGGTTTTCTTAGCCCTCCCAGGTACCAACATCCGGATTAGTTAACAATTACTGCACGGATGGTGACCGCAGATCTTAGCCTCTATGGGGAGCATCCTGTGCCTTCCCTGAGTGACTCTGTGATGCACAGAGCAGCTTCTCATCCTGAACCCCTCCACTCCATTACAGGACAGGTGCCAAGATCGAATGACGCTGCATCCTGCTTACGGACACGAACGACCCCAATCTGCACATCACCACCCTAAGGCACATTCTGGTCCATGGTTTCTTCATGCTAATCAACAATTACCACTTGCGAGCTTATCAAATTAAATGAGGAAACACAGACACACGGACTCACTGGACCATACTGAGCACGAGAGCTTGCCAAGTGCACCAGACAACCTTAGAGGCAACCTTTTCGCCTAAGACATATGCCAAGAGGAATGAATACTCCAGACTGTGCATGAGATGCAGACCTATCATCTTGACACAGGCGACCGCAGCTCAGCTCAGCTTAATTTCCCTGCCACTAATATTTTCCAGCACTGTGTGGACACCCCTTCCCCCAACCCCTCAGCAGGTTTGCATCGTGTGTTGATCTAAAGCCCCATCACAATGGCTCCCTATATTGTTGCATTTTCTTTTCTCTTTCCCCAATGATAGGCTTCAAACCCAGGGCCTTGCCCATGCTAGGTAAGTACTCTGCCAAATCCTTGATTTTTTTTTTCCAACAGTGTTCCCCTGTGTAACCCCGGCCGGCTTTGAACTCCTGACTCTCCTACCTCTGCCTCACTTGTGCTGGGATTATAGATACACGTTGCATTTTTTTGCTTCGCACACGCTGCAATTATTATGGGTGTAGGTTGCATCTTCAAGTCCTGCAGTCCCTTTACTCTTTGCCCGTTTTCTGTGGCCTGATAGAAATGCCTAAAGAGTGACACATGATTTGAGTGCCAGGACTGTCGCAGGTTAAGATGTCAGCGATTAAGATTGGACTGGAATAGAGAACTTTTGAGGGCCATGCCCTGACACCAAGGGGAACCAGTGATGTTCCACGAAGTAAAGCCAGAGAAACTGATGTAGCCTATGAATCTACTGGTTTTGATGAATTCTTAGAGCACTGCGGGAAGGCCCAAATGCCTAGGTCTGTGCTGATGGTGCTGCTTCCTTCTTTACGACAGTAGCATAAGCAGTTGTGGTCAATTGGAAAATACATGTTAGCTCTTGGCTCCTGGTTCCTGG